>NW_026260196.1:0-68180 GCF_024291825.1 Alternaria postmessia | reverse complement strand
CAGTCTCAGTTCGCGATTCTAAAAAATGTCTTGGCAGTCAATCAGGTCAGTTCACTACCTCCAGACTGACAGTTTGAACCGCAAAGATGAACTGACAACTGACTGATTGACTGATAGCAACTCTGCCTAGGAGATCTATTGCGTAACCATCTCCAGGGTTTGCTCGATAAGTTACCAGGCAGATTGCCATCATACAATCGAAAGCAGCTTCTGGGTGAGTGGGCATGTCCGTATACTTGTATGGCTACTAACAGCGGCTGAAGACGACCTTTGCTTCCTCTTGCGCAGCCCTCTCTTCCTCTACGCCATAAGTCCGCGACTACGTCACGCGACAAATCCGTTGAGAGTCGACGGACTGATCAAAGCAGAAGACATCAACATATACGCGCTGAACATGATGATCGTACGCGACGACCAGAGATGTCAACAATCAAGCCAATCAAGCTGAGCTAGCCTTATATAGTAGGTGGCTAGCTTGGATAGGTTAGTAGCTTACTATATGAGGCTAGCTCAGCTTGATTGGCTTGATTGTTGACATCTCTGGCGACGACAGTAGCTGGGCGACTCAACTACTATACGGCGGAACTTCACTCATCGAGGGACGGCAATACATAACGACGGAACAGGCCGGCTTTGCGCAAAGCTTCCACTGGTTCCGCGACGAGGCGAGATTCTTGAACTGTGAGTTTCATGCTCGTGAGCTGGCCGCAGCGGAGGCGCTGGGTATTGCTGTCAGTATGAAGCCGGCAGTGGTTAAGCCCGTGCAGGTCGATCTCCGCCAAACTCGTGCCAGGGCTGCGGCCCAGAAGCAGCGTCGCATCGTCAAGCTGAGGATAAGGTACCAAATGATCCATGGTAGACCAGTTCTTATGAAGGGACCGAGGTAGGAGAAGGACGAATAAGGCGCGTCGTGGCAGGAAAGCAGAAGTCGAGCTGGTCTGTTACTTGGATCCAGTCATTTCAAATCGCGTTCCAGCATCACGACATGAAAGAGCAGCTCAGTAAGGTGTTGCGCGCACGATGTTGTGGTGTGACTCCCGCTTGAACGGTGAGAAGGTGTACCCGTCGTTAATGCACACTGTTTCTATCTCTTTGGTATCAGCGCACAGGACAACTGAACATAAATTCATCACATCTCGCAATGCACATGCATAACGTCATCGTTGATATGAGCACAAAGCCTATAGGAGGAGCAGGAGGGATCGCGACTGCCCACAACAATCCTCACTAACAACTCCAACGTGGAAGCGATTGCCTTGCCAGTCCCTTTTGCCTCCAAGTATCCTTGTGAATGCCTCGGTGGGTGTCCTGCTGACATGTAATGAATCCAATCCGCGATACTACCGCTGGATGTTCTCCGTGAATCTGGGTGAAAATATTGCTAGAAGTGTTCAACTAGGCAGACACAATGTGTCGTGCTTCATTAGCCAGCACTGTCTGATGGATAAAGCTTGGACCCCGAGATTCTGCCGAAAAGCCCCACACATGAGAGCCGTGCGACGCTACGCGAGGTCACGGGATCACTAGCGCGCCAAGGCCACAATGCCTATATAATACCGCGCTCCCTCGTCCTCCTGTTCTGTTCCTTAGCTCTCTTTGCCTTTTGGCTTAGATCAAGTGTAGTATCTGTTCTTTTCAGTTTAATCTCTGAAACTTTCCTACGGGAAAATTCAAGATTATCCTTATTTTTGAAATCAGCCGGAGAGGCTCTGGGCTTGCTCATCTTCCCTGGCACAGTGTCGCCAGTATCACACTACTTCTGGCAGACGCGAACCTACCTTTTCATTGAGTGTTTTCGCTTGCGAGAACCTTGAGGAAGAAGTTCCTTTATGTGATGTTTGAGCCGGTCAGTACCTCTGGTCACGTGGTGCAGGCAGCAATACTGATATGCATTGTAACTATGAACCATGTCTCGGTAGCAAGTAATGTAGAAGTCCAGCTCAGATGTATGGCTTTGTGTATAGCTTGCGGTCTTATCAAATGAAGCCGCGTTCCTGTGTAGCTGGGTCGGTGGCGCGTATATGCACCGCCGCTGCTCTCTATATGGGCCATACCATGACGCAAGGATAATTGGCTCATGAGACGTAAAGCTCTGCTCTTTTGTTCTGTAAATATTTTCTGAGCGACCCGGAGTCCGAAATGTGCACTTGTAGTGAGACAGCGGCAACTTTGCGTGGTGAACAGTGAGAGGCCGAAATTTCGTAGCTTGTCGTGACGAACAAACAACGACATCACCTACACAATCTTCTTCGCAACAACATCTCTACATCTATTCACACTTCAAAATGGCATCCAAGTCAGGCATGGTCAACCCGGCCATCTTCCAGGATCTCCAGGCGCGCGTAGACGAAGACACCGCCGTTCGGGATGTGAGTGACGCCTGATAGAGCTGCACGTGACAGCGTACTCACAACGCGACAGGAGCTGCGCGACATCATACAGGCACTCGAGAAGCACAGTAGGCACCTTGAAATCAGTGCATAGGCTTTTCTAATAGATCCCAGACCGCAATGTCTCGTTTGTGCTGTCAAGAGCCCATTCGACACCGGTGAACGAGCGTGAGTGGTATGTCGCAGGTCCAGCAATATCACGCCTAATATGAACACAGTACCCGATATTCTCAAGGCTTCTCAGGAACCGATTGACAATGTAATCGCCACTGTCGGCCAGCTGTCGCAGGCTGCGTCAAAGATGCCGTACTACAAGTTCAACAACATGTGGAGTCGTCAGATGCAGGGCGCGGTAAAGCCCACCAGGCACCCAAGACCCGTGACGACGAAGCTGACAACATAACAGTGTGAGAGTGCTTTGTTCTGGGGCTGGCTCGGCGGCTTCAAGTATGATGGCGGTGAAGTACAATGCGGCCGTCTGTTGACCATCGAGGAGCTCGGCGAGATCTTCAAGAGTATGCTCAAAATCCCGCTTCATATACGCACGGCTAACGCGGTCAGTTCCCGTGAACCTCAAGGACCGCGATGAGTTCCATCTCTCGCTCGAAGAGTACCTTCATTCTCTTATGACGCTGGTTGAGGAATTGACACGCCTTGCACGTAACGCCGTCACGCTGGGTGATTACGAGCGTCCGCTTCTCATCAACCAGTTCGTCAAGGATCTGCACGCGGGTTTCCAGATCCTCAACCTCAAGAATGACAGTCTGCGCCGCCGTAGCGATGGTCTGAAGTACAGGGTCAAAGATGTCGAGGATGTAGTCTACGATCTGTCGTTGAGGAACTTGCTACCTAAGAAAGCAGAGCAGAAGCAGTGAGAGGACCGCAGGGTGTTGCAGTAGGAGCGCTGCGTCCATCGTCACGAAGTAGATACTCGTCTCATGGAATTCAGAAGCCGAAGCGAACAACGGGAATCTACATACAAGACTAGTAATCTGTTCTTCCCCAAACGCTTGTAGTCCTTGCTACAAACCATGGAGGTGCTCGAGTGGTGATGTGACATGTGTCCAATGAGCGCGCAGCACGGACAACATCACGAAAGTTTCCGACCCGCGACATCCCTCCGCAACCACCGCGATTGCACCAACCCAACAGGCCAGGCGCCACTTCCGCTCCTTTAGACGCCCATCGTAAAGCCTTGCCCTGCTAGTTGACATCCGCATCGTACTGACAACGCCGCACACCGCCAATCCTCTTCTTTCATTCGCAAACATGGCCAGCACGACTGTCATCAACGCAAACGCGACATCCAAGGTCCAACCTTCTACCGCACCGCCAATCGAGCCATTGAAGAATGACTTGGCACGCACCTACATGCACATTCACCCGCTTCTTGTCCTTTCCGTCTATGGCCTCAAGTTCAATGCATTGGTTGCCGACCCGGTATCGACGCTCTTTAGCACCCTTCCGTACCTCGCCGTGCTACAGATAGCGTTCGTGGCTGTATGCCTACCACCAACTGGAGGCGCACCCAAGAAGCCCACCGAGAAGAAAGCCAAGGCTCCTGGCAAGCCGGAGCAAGGGGGTAACTCGAAGCTTGTGGTACGTGTACTCTACGACTTTTACACCCTACACTAAGCCTGCCACGGCCGATATTCGAGAAAGCAAGACTGACAAACGATACAGCCGGCATTCCTATCCCTCCTTCTTGCCCTGATCGCTGCAACCCCGCTCCTGACCGCTACCCTCGTCCTCTTCGGCGCGCCCGTCTCCTCGCATTACTGGCATACTCTCCTTTGCGGCGCTCACATTGCGCTTCTCAGTACACTTCCCTTGGTATACGTACACGGTGTAGACGGCGAGACCTGGAGGCAGATTGTCGCGCTGCTTCTGCCGATTGACGAAGTCTACGGAGGATTGATTGGCACTGTGCTTGGTGCATGGCTGGGCGCTGTGCCTATTCCATTGGACTGGTGAGTACTTCTACACATGTCGACACCGGAAAACATAGCTAACCGACTACAAGGGACCGCGAATGGCAAAAATGGCCCGTCACCATTGTTACAGGCGCTTACATCGGATATGCAGTCGGCAAACTGCTCGGTGGCACGCTCCTGAAGGGTACCAAGATCATGTTTGATTAGGTGCTTCGGATCACGAAGGGTTATGCTCTTGTGTTGCTTCATAGGTTTCCCAGGCTTCTGGATGGTATGCAGGACATGATAAGTCGTTGTGACCGTGGCACCCAAACAGATGGTAATGGTTTTGTACTTTCGCAAAAGAGGCCTTCCAAATTGCAGACGCGATGGCGAGCGATCAGGCCCAGCTACCTATCGTTACGACGTCAATAGGGTCAGCTCGCCCAGATCAAACAGTTATTTCCAGAATCGCGCCAAAATCATTGAAGTTTACAAAGTCGATCGCAGTTGCCTGCTCCAAAAAGGTGAAATGTGGACACTGTAGGTGCTGATAGCGCCTCGAGGCGAGGCGTAACATTTCGTAGCTCTCGGAGCTTCGACCGATGCGAGCTTCCTCCACCAAGGCCGAGCTTCCACCCGGCATTCCCAAAGCAGCAATCCCGGCGCAAACACATCAATCTCCCCAGGTTCCAGTAACCCACCTGTATTCCACTTGACTGAATGCAGTATACCCAAGCTGCGAAATCTAGGTTGACGAAGCTTCGGGTTAATCTGAGCGCGTAAACGTGCCATTAGACGCGTATGAGGACCGAAAAAATGACTTGACGGGCGTGATGGGGTGCCACGAGCGGGGTCCGGGGTCATAATGTTGATCGAGGCGGGGGATGCGGGGGATTGTTTAAAAGGCACGATGGCCGGCTGAATTGATGGTATGTCGCGTGGCTTGGTCTCTTGTTTTCATCCCCAGAATTCTGAGCCGTGTATATCTTTGTGTGTTCGACATATTTGAGGTATGTTGTTCCTTCAGCTACCATTCCAGACTACAACTGCCAAATAGTATACGGCATGGGTCTCACTCGCTGACAACCTCAGATCTTTACGTCATACACATTCGGGCGCGTCGTCAAGATGTCTAGAAAACATTTCTTCCCCAATCCCGAAGGCGTGGTCCTCCATAATCTCCGCTCGCTATGCACACGCAACTCCCACATGGCGCTCGACGAGGCCAACCGAGTCGTTTACAATCTCTCACACCCTCCGGACCAGGTCACTATCATATCTGGTGGTGGCTCAGGCCATGAGCCGGCGTGGTCTGGCTTCGTCGGCGATGGCATGTTGTCAGCTGCTGTATGCGGTGACATCTTCGCTTCTCCCAGCACCAAGCAGATCATGGCTGGAATACGGAATGTGCCGAGTAACGAGGGCGTTATTCTATGTATAACGAACTATACGGGAGATATGCTACATTTTGGTCTTGCTAGAGAGAAGGGCCAGGCATTAGGATACAAAGTCGACGTTGTATGCATGGCAGAAGACGCCGCTCTGGGTCGCGAAAAGAGTGGCAAGGTTGGAAGGAGGGGTTTGGCTGGCAACTTGCTAGTTATCAAGCTTGCTGGCGCCGCATCACAGAAAGGCTGGGCTTTTGAAAGGTGTAGGAAGATTGGCGAGTTGGGTAACTCGCAATTGGTCACTATCGGGACGAGTCTCGATCATTGCCATGTTCCAGGACGAGACGCGTTTGAGAGTGTGCAGGATGATGCTTGTGTAGTTGGTATGGGTATTCATAACGAGCCTGTAAGTCCCTTCGACTCGATTCGAGCTATACAAGTATCACAGGCTGATTGATGCTAGGGTTTACGAACCATCTCCCCAATGCCTAGCCCTGAAGATGTCATCAAAGAGATGCTTCGCTACCTCCTCGATCCATCCGACTCCGACCGCGCATTCGTCACCTTCAACCCCAACGATAACGTCGTCATGCTCGTCAACAACTTCGGTGGCCTCTCAAACCTCGAATTTGATGCCTTGGTGAATCTCGCTCTGATAGCCTTGAAGCGCGACTGGAAGATCGTACCAACACGCATCTATGCTGGCGTACTAGAAACCTCCCTTAACGCCCAGGGCTTCAGCATAACACTCGGCAACATGAGCGGCATGGCAAAGGCCATGGATCTCAAAGACGAAGATGTCATGGAACTGCTAGACGCACCTACAAACGCTCCGGCCTGGCCAAAGAACGGTTACCAGCCCCTCAAAGTCAACAAGGAAACAGAGGAGCTACGCAACAAAGCCAACGCCGCTGCAGCCGACAAATCCGCGCTCCACAAGGGACCCGCTACACCACCCTCTTTCATCCCCGCTCTCCGCACAGCATGCAAAGCAGTGCTAGAAGCAGAACCCACAATCACACAATACGACTTACAGATGGGCGACGGTGACTGCGGAGAAGCTGTGGCCGGAGTATGCAAGTCCATCCTCGCCAATATCGACGCCGTGGAAAGTAACCCGCCACCCATCCTCGCCTTGCTAGAAAGCATAAGCGAGAACGTCGAAGATGTCGGCGGCTCTCTCGGTGCCATTCTGTCTATCCTCGTCACCGCCTTCACAAACGCGCTGTCAAAAGCCACTCTATCACAAAACGCACCACTGGATATCTCGACGCTGGCGTCTTCCGCATCGATTGCGCTCGAGAACCTGAAGAACTATACTAGTGCACGGGAGGGCGACAGAACGGTCATGGACGTGTTGATTCCTTTCATCAACACATTGGCTGAGAGCAAGGATTTGAGTAAGAGTGTGGATGTGGCGGAGAAGAAGGCGGACAGTACAAAGGATATGAAAGCCAAGTTCGGGCGGGCGACATATATTAGTGAGGATGGGAGCGAGAGAAGTAAGATCCCCGATCCGGGGGCGTATGCGGCCGGGGTTTGGCTAAGGGGCTTGGAGAAAGGTTTTGGTGGGTCGTAGATGGGAAGGCAGGTTGTTCAGACAGCTGCAGCAATTGATCACTACTTCTTTAGGTGGATAAAAAAGACCGTTTGGAATCCTAATATACCATAACGTTAAGGTATGCTCACGTGCTCAGATATTACTCCGCCTGGGCGCCACGGATCCGTGCATTGATGCAACTGGCTGACAAAAATACCTGCAAAGGTAAGGGTGCTTAAACGGTCCGATATCAAAGCTCCGGGTGTCAGTAACGCGTTAATAGTGCTCACGCCTTATTACGTCAAACGGGAGTAGTTAAAACCATATGGTGTTGTAAATCCGACTCCTAAATCCATTCAAGGATGAGTGACGTACAGCGGAAACAGTATAAGAAGAGAGATGGGGGCAAATAATACTTGGAACAACACGCCGTTATCTGTCTCACAAGCATCATACATTCATCATGTCCGCTACACTCAGTTCCACTCGCTCTACTCCTCTCACCTTGCAAGGAAAGGTCGCCATCATTACTGGTGCTTCCCGGGGAATTGGAGCTGGTATAGCACTAGAATTGGCGCGTAGAGGCGCAAAGGTAAGTGTCTCCTAATGTCAAGAGTGAAGAAGCTGCCGTAACTCTAACAATGCAAACAGGTCGCGCTTGTTTACACATCCCCCAGTAGTGAGGAAAAGGCCAAGACGATCGCGTCCGACATATCAGCTTTAAAAAATGGTAGCAAAGCACACATCATCCGAGCAGATCTCAAAGAACTTGAGGCTCCTACAGCTATCGTTGCGTCAACCAGGGAAGCATTCGGCGACAAGATTGACGTCCTGATCAACAATGCCGGTGTACTTTGGGCAAATCCCATTGGGGGGACAACCCTTGAAGACTACACGGGAATGTTCGACATCAATGTTCGCGTACCACTATTTTTGACTAAGGCTGTGGTTCCTCATCTTCGTAAACCTGGACGAATCATTAACATATCATCCGCTGGTTCGCGCGCCGGCCCACCCAACCTTTCCATCTATGCCGCGTCGAAAGCAGCCGTCGAAGGCTTGACAAGAAGTCTTGCACATGAACTAGGAGATGAGGGCCATACTGTTAACTGTGTTTCTCCTGGCTCGGTAGAGTCAGACATGCTGGAAAACCTTCCAGAAGAATCGAGAGATTATGTGTTGAAAGGCACGGCAGTAGAGCATCGTGTGGGAACTGCAGATGATATCGCGCAGGTTGTATGCTGGATAGCAAGTGAAGACTCAAAGTGGATCTCGGGACAAACGATATCGGCTTCAGGTGGTTTCATGATGTTGTAGCAGTATCCAAGGCTGCCGCTGCCGTTTTTACCAGAGCCTCACGAATGCAGATGTCTAGCTTTGTCTTAAATTACGGGGTTTCTGCTGTGTAGCACGACAACACGAAGTGACATGGCGCTTGATAAAAGACTACCGCCGACCACACCCCCTTGATATGCGACAAAGCCTCTATCTCTGCTTACCACTAGACCTCAGTACCCAGAAACGCTCTTGTCTATATGTGATATTGACGCTACCTAGGTAGGTCGGGTAAAGAACAGGCATCACGCAAAGTTCATAGTATGAGTAACAATAGAACTGTTTACACTGTGAACGCGTTTCTCTAGTAATCACGACTCAATAAAGCGTTCGATCGATGCTTTTCTGCTTTTATCTTGCGCGAGAAAAGCCGCTTGACGCGTGAGAGCGACGCGGCAATGGAAATGTCATTGGTTGTTGATACCGAATTCTAGGTGTAGAGACGTTTGTGATCATATTTTGTATCAAATAACCAGACATTCTATGTGCATAATCACATGCGCACGTACGTTTCCCATGCAAAACAGTGTGTTCTCGCGCTGGAGATCGAGCCAGCTGCACGAGGGCACCTCGGTGTCGATATTAGCAGGCATAGAAGCCCTCCAGTTCTTCTCCCACTCTTCCAACGTCCATTTGCGGCCCTGACTTACGAGCGACTCTGTATCCGGCATTTGGCCAATGTCAAAGTTGCAACTGACTGGCGATTGGCAATTTGTCATGGCGCGTAAAGCTTCCGGGAAACCATCCATGATATACGCGCTGTTAGGCCTTATCTTCCACCAATCTAGAGGGGCTTGCCAGATCCTACGGTCAGACAAGCACGCTTCAAAGGCGATTTGCCATGCAGCATCGCGTTTGGCCACATCAAAGATGCGTGTCGATTGTGTCGGAGTAAGATCACCATCGATGACCATGCGGAAGGATTGAGGTGGCATCCCAAGGGAATGTAGGGACATCACTTCCATGATCCAGCTGGCGATGCAGCCCTATTCGTCGTGAATCCCCGACGTGATCGAGTCGGCCTGCGCACAATCGCACGCCTTTCCCCCCCAATGGTAAGGTGGCGGGTTTTCGTTGTCTATCAACAAGCCCGATGCGGCTGGTAGTGTCGCCTTCCAGAGATCGACTCGCTCGATTCGTAGCTTTGGGTTGCGTTGACAGAACGGGATAAAGCCTTGCGCGTGACACTGGGGCCAAGCCACGGCCCTGTTCTCTTCATGTATTACAATCTTGCGGATTTGAAGTTGCGCAAATCGAGACATAGAATTCAGGATGGATATTGCTACACTTGCTGCCGAGAATCGGTATTTGAAGCGATCACGATAGCGAATGTCATTCCGGTTTATGTCGTCGACTCCGTTCTCAGGTCCTAGAACATGCTTCATAGCCATGATATCCTCTTCAGTTGGTATCTTCCATGGCATGTAGTTGTACACTATTACCTCTCTGGGATCATCATATCCGCTTTCCTTTGGCGTCCACCTGGGCGAGTTTTCTGTCAATTTGAAGAATTTTGGATGCGCTGCGACAGCGGCGAGTGTAGACGTGACAAATTGACGCGTCTTTGAAGGCGTGTCCTTCCAATATTTGCTGAGTGAGATGTCGTAAACACGTCCTTGTTCTAATTTTCGGATCAGCGATGTATATTGGGGATGCCGCGCTTCGACATGGGCATATACTGTATCGTCAAAGAGACCTGCCCTACTGACTCTCCATACTAAGTAGCGAGCCTCCAACTGTTCCAGTCTGATCAGGAGACCATTGAGGTGGCCAGCTCTCCTTTGAAGTGAATGGTTGTATTCGATGGAAAGTGAAGCGTATTGAGCCCCAGTGCTAGTCCGCACGTTTCGTTTCGGAAGAATCTGCTTACGGACCTGAGAGCTAATTAGATGGGTTGGCCGCTTGCAGACGTGAGTTTTCCAGTGGAGAAGTTGTATGTATAACCGCCCTCTACCTCAAAGTAGAATTTGTAGATATGATTCTGAAGCTCGCGAGGAAGGCTGTAGAAGTCTGCCATGGTTGTCGTGATACCGCGATGATAGTTAGGGGACGGCGGGTCGAGATGAAAAAGTGTGTTGGAAAGTATGCGGCAAACAGGCGGCCTTTTCTACTTGAAGGATCCGGAGGCAGCAACCGGCTCACGTGAATGTGGGCATGTACCAGGCGTCGCGAAATACGTACCACGGAACGGCGTCCTTGTGGAAAGACGCTCACTGGCTACAATCCCTCAGCATCGAGTATCTGACTACCATGGGTACTGTCAACAAACATACAATCCAATGCACAGCGCATATCTAGCTCAATACCTGAAACTCAGCTTCCAAATTTTGAAAAGGTTGCGCTATAGAGTCTCACTAGGTAAGGTTACCCACGTAGTCACCTGGCCAGTCTACCCTTGGAACCTGAAGGGAGAAATGAAAGCATCGGTACGTATGTACCAAAGCAACTTCGGTGGTAGATCTTTTTCGTAGGTCTAATCACGCAGCTCCGAGGAAGCTTATGGAAGCTATGCAACTGCGCTATGATCGTAGTCGTAGTCACCATCGTGCTGCAAGGCCGCACAAACATTTGTGTCGCGTTGCGGTTGAGGAATTGTAGATGTGATACAGCAGTGTTTGGGAAGAAGGGATGGGGAGACTGGTGGCTGGGAATCGGTACCATGTTCCACGAACGCAACCGCGGAACGGGACAACGGGCAATCCTGGCGTTCGGCCTGGGTGTGGGTTTGTCGATGCCAAGCCTGAGGATCTTCGAAAGACTGGAACCAATGATCATCAACGCTTTCCGATCTTTACCCGGACTGCTGCAATCAAGGTGTTGTCCGCTTCACGGGATGATCGCGATATTCCATCCGTGCAGTGTGGGTGTGAACAGTGTACCCATTCTGCGCTATGCAGATCTTGGGACGTTCTACCAACAGGGTTTATGAAAGAAGAAATATCGCCCTTGGATATGCTGAGGCCGTGAGTTTTACAGAGCGTCAGATATCTGTTACCGATCAACAAGAGCGTTATCAACGATGAGCTTGGATCATGGAACGACCACGGTGTCGCTTCAAGACTGGCGTCAGTATAAGGCGTAAAAGCTGTGCGAAAGTGAGACGGGGCGAATCGTTACACGCGCATCATATCCCTCGGCTTTGTCGTTGACATTATTGGTGGGACTTTTCTATTAATTTGATTGACGTGCTGGTGATAAGACGCAGGCACAACGCTGTTGAGTTACACTGTATTGTATCGCAGTAGAAGTGTGTTCCAAAACACTTGGCTTCACTATATGCAGCTGTATATATACTCATTTGGAAGTTTCATTGATTGCAACCGTAAATTATCCATTATAACACCTGGACACTCGTTTATATAGTGCACCTAGATTGGAGTTTATTCATCTTGAGATTGCAGGCTAGAGGACGAGACTATTTTTACCATCTTTCTGGACGCTTCTATTGTCTCTTGTGTTCAAGTTTGCAGCCGCTAGACCTTGCGATGTTAGCATGGCGTCCGAGGATACCTCACGAAACGCAGATGATTACACGCGTGTCAAAACTTGCAAGTAATCTCATATCAGCCCGACGTACGACACAGATGATGGCATGTCCAGGAGCCTTATAGACGGTCTACTATGCTTTTGCAATGAGATGCACTCATAGGAAGCGTATGGCACTAAATTACAACCGTGACATCTTGTGACTGTTTTATCTTGGGGTTGCTGAGCCTAAAACTATTACTCGAATCTACCATGAGCTATTAGCAAACGTTTACTAAGATAGTCGCCTTCTTCGGAAGTGAAGAAGCCTTAAAAACTAGATGTGCAGGTATGAGAATCTCTTGCAGGCTACTGTAGCCAAGTGTTGGTTGTTTATCATGCAAAAAAGATCTTGATAGGCCATTGTATGATCGTTATTTGCATGCACTTTAGTACCTAAGTATATAAAACCTGCTTGGGTTACAGGGACGGATCAATGTCACACCACATCGTCAACGGGCGAATTCGAGGACTATCCATTCATTAGAGAAAGTGCATTACCCATACAAGACCTGCGCCGCGCCTACTAGTTCTTGAGACCTGAAAGCAGCAAGTAGCAGTACAGTACCGCTACCTAGCTACTGACCTCAGAAGCCTGACATAGATACTACTTGACGATCATGTAACGTACCCAACGAACGATCGATAACGTGACCTTGTGTCAAGAGGTGAGCATCACGGCTTGCCAAGCACGGAATCACCTCGGGATTAGTGGGCTGTAAGTTGTGAGAGGAGGCGAGCCAGGCAAATGTGGTGGGATTCGTCTTTGACCCTGTCAATTGCATCAGTGCCACCAGCCTCCCCAATATTTCGAACGTATGATCAGAAAGTCTATCACGGCTTTATCACTACTGATTTCTTTGCATGAGAACGATGACGATGCCAGGCGTGGCGCTTGACGCTTGGCGCTTGAAGCTTGGGCCTTTCACATTGCACTATCAGAATCGCGTGCGATACCACATTACTTCATTACTAACACATCTACATCAACATCATGAGTACTGCCTGTCTCTTTCCGGTAGGTACTACGTTGCAAGATCAGGTACATCATCGTTCCCGACACGCCCAGACGGACAACAGCTCGACCATGACAGTCCCCAATACTGCATCCATCCTTCCGTCTCCGTCCTTCAGCCGTCCACTTGTTGGTTGTATCCGACTCGCCTACGTGAGCCATCTCCAAAGCTTTCTCAATTCGTATGCGCGCGCGCGCAATCGGTCCATTCGATCGGTTCGTTCAAGAGGAGGACGAGGATGGGGATGAGGATGAGAATGAGAAGAACTTGCGACGGCGGAGCAGCTTCGTTCAAGGGTTATTGAGGAAATATCTGACCAGGTCCCGGAGATTCATGAAGGACCAGAACCACGAGCCGTCCTTCTCTGATGTGCAGGCGTTCTTGAGATATTCTTTCTCCCACAGCTGCAGGTCGTCAGTCCTTGACTTCATCACGTAGAAGTACGTAGTCGCTCAGGGAGGTTTATCTGTGCATCTATTAACAGTTGTAGGCATGACAACTCCCGTCGCAGACGACTACGTTCCTGCTGCTCAGCAGGCGACAAGTCACGTTCTTCCTCAACAGCTTTGGCCAGCAGCGACGCACGAAGAAGCTTGCAAGCCAGGAGTCCAAGCAGTATGTTTCTTGCAAAACAAACTTCATACACATGTCGACTGACGAGTGACTAGGGATCGCTGGCATCGGGTTTTCCTGCGGGTCTGGGATATGGCGAATGTGGATTTGAGGCGTTGTCTCAGTATCCCATACCCCCAGGTATATGAAGTACCAGCAAAGTGTTGTTGCCATGTCGAAGACGGCATCGGGATGGAAATCGCTACAGGTAACATTGCATCTCTGAATCGCTCATGATAATCGATTGACCAAAGACAGGTGATGGCTGTCCCGAAGGGGTGGACTTGGGTGCGACGGTGTACGTTCTTCTCGCAACTGAAATGGTTCGACTATCCCATGCTGACGAAACGATAGTGACAACTGAGCACATGATTGCGGATGTGATTGCGGATTGATTGTGGGTATGGTGGTGATATCCGGCGCCAACAATCCCGGGGTAGGACATGCTCTCCTTGTTCTCTGCAAGTCTACTAATGTCTTCAGGGGCATAGGTATGTTATATGCTTTCGAGCGTCTGCTCGTTGAGTCTGTAAGTAGCGCGTTCTTCAACCATCTATCATTGCTTCGCTTTGACATTCAGCTAACGGATACATGAGTGCATTACGAGGTTTTGCGGACTCTCTCTAGTGAGTGGCCTTGCTCTTGAGCTCCACATCTCTTGACATCACGCTGATACTTTCCAACAGGGTGTTATGGTTCATCTCCCCAACACAACCCAGCAACGACAACATCACGACGCTGTGGTCCAATGAGCTCTCTCCTCTCGGTATGCTACACAGAGTCATACCCAAGAGCGATCTGACGAATCCATAGAGTTTAACAGACTTGCCAGGAGTCACTCGAGGGTAAGCTCCGAATTACCTTGTCCCCGATTCTGTCTGACGATCCAGGTCTCCCACAGTCCCCTTCCAGACAGCTGCGATCGCGACCAATGGTAAGCCACACACACAATCCTCTAAACAGAGGGTCCTAACAGCTCTAGATAAATCGAGGAATGTTGACTCTCCACGGAACCATGGGTAAGCTATGAGCGACGGCTGGTCAAGTCGGGGCTAAGGGTTCTAGGAATGCGCAAACGTCATCAGTCTTCAAACCCACCCGTGGTAAGGCACAAAAGAAAATTGGGTCAGCCGGCACTAATGTTGAGCAGTTCCACGGTATCAGCCCAGGCAAGACAGGCAGCCGAACACACGTGACACAACCAATCTCGACGGTAAGCCCTGATCGTTGCTGCCTATATTCAAGTAGCCAATGCTGATGTCATAAAGCTATTTCGAGGGGTTTTCACACCCGCACAACGTTGTGGGCAATGTTGTAGGTGCCGGGTCACGGTACGTATCGAGCAGTTGTCGTCGGTATGTCCACTGACAGCGACCGTAGTGTAATCGTGACGCGCTGGCGACTCATGACGCGATACAGTACCACGGTGAGTCGCTGGTAACTGAGCATTGAAGTTCTTTCCACTAACTCTGTTCGCCACCAGCAGATTCGAAAGATGCAATGTAGAGCTTCAGTTCGAATCGCCGTGTAAGTTGCCCAGCGTGTTGCTCAACCTTCCCACTAATATATGTATATAGGACAACATTCTGCACGAAAAAGAAAACTGCTTTCTAGTATTGATTTGTTATGGATTACAAGCAATGGGTAAAATGCTTAATACAGCTAAAATCACGGGATTATAACAGAATGGCAGCATGCTTGCAAAAGTAGAAGCCTTTAGACGCTCAACAAAGAAACCGATACCACGTAACACTCGCTTCTTCCTTACCATTCTGTAATTTCTCTGCCTATGAAACATGGTTCTCGGTGACTGTCTTGACTCAAAGCTTGCGCATCAGGCTATGTAACCATGGCCCAAAGTCAGTCTTCCAAAGTAGCGGACAGGTCACATGCTTCTTAGTCAGATTGGTGCCTGGTGGTATTTGTATAAAATCCCGAGATCCCCAACACCATAATCTTGATACTTGTTCCTCGAACATCGACAGCGGATTAAGATTTGAGCAATTAGACTCGAAGCTAAGTCTACCCGAGCGAGTCATCCTACATTCGTTCACGTAACATCGACCACATACCTGCCGCATCACACTCTCGATGTCTTTCCATCAAATTCCCCGCGAACTCCGAGATGTGATATATGACTATTACATATCTCAGGATGCAGGATACTATTTCGACTCCAATTCAGGACGACTGCGATGCTTGTCCGGAGAGCATATCGACTTATCCCTCATGTACACATGTAAGACAATTGCTGTCGAAATGCGAGGAGTTGCATTCAACAATAATGCAATTCACTTCAACACGGCGCAGATCACTGGCCGTTGCACTCCAAGAACTCGACACTTCGGCCATCTGCTGGAAGAAATCTATATCGCAAGGATATCAATACTGCCTCACGCCCGGCCTTTCATAACAAACTTCGTCGCCGACAAGGTTATCGAGCTTTTCCCTCAAAGCGAGAACCTTATCCGCCATCTACAAACAACAACGGAAAAGAAGTGTAGACACTATGAACAACTGGATAGGTTCGAGGAATGGGATTTGGCTCCGTCCATTCATCGCGAAGCTGTGGCTGAATTGCTATGGAGGGTTGCAGAGAACCCTGTCTTTAGTCAGGTCACTCGCAGAGCTCTCTCTCTCAGCTTAGTTTCAAGTTCAAGGAGGACCAAGATATGACAGACCTGTATTCCCCACACCCAAAACCATGGTGTTTACCAAGTAAACATGAGGTCGCAGCCTTGGAGAAACGATTGCCACTCCGCGGGACCTGGCCTGCCCGTGAGCCAGTTCGAGATAGCACGAAATACTACACATCCGCCGCCTCACAAGCTGCGAGATTCCTCCTTTCTCTCTCACGGCAAAATCGGGCTCAAATACGCAATATCGAACTACATGAGAAACATGCATGCATCGCTTACTCCGAATGCCATGCTAGGGCCCTGATACCGTACGCTGTTGGGAATCCAAATCTCAGGATTGTTCGTCGCGTAGACCTATGGAATACCGTACTGGCTTCAGAGCGGCTGTCTCGTCTCGAGACGCATCGCTGTAGCTTTGGTCGTGGGAGAACACCACTGGAAGATATGGAAAGAATGGATGTTACCCGGTCAGTTGTTCCATGGCTGATGGAAGCTTCAGCGCTCGCATCCATAGGTACGCCTATCAAGTCATTCTCTCTCATCTTCGAAGGTGAGACAAACGCCATACAACCAGTCTTTGACATGCTGATCGAAGATGCAATTTGGCAAGATGCGTTACAGCAATGGTCAGGCCACGGTATCGTACCTTCATCTGCACAACGGAATGGGACGGGCTATCGGAGTTATTACTGCTACCTTTTCAAAGGGTATCCGGAGATGATGAAAGATGTTGTTAATGGCACTGGACTGGTGTCATTCGAGCACTGCTACGCTCAAGGATGGGATCCCGAGAGAGTTCTTTCAATGAACAGCAATTGCCAGGGTATGCATGACTGGTGGCTCCAGTGGAAGTCATCGCGGCTTCTTCAATACGTAGCACCACCGTTGCCCCGCACTTGGCAAACCATCTTAACGGGTTATCTCTGCCAAGATGAAAATACAGCCCAGGGTGAAAGAGATATATAAGCAAACGAACTTCATGTGCGGAGAGACACTTGTCGTCTTCATCACGTTCGTGATGGAATTCAGATAGGGTAGAAAGGGAGAAGTAATCATATGTCCAACCATCCAGATACAAGCAAAGATTAGCAGCATCCGAGTCCTGGATATCGAAATTAAACAATTCTCATCTGTAAGGCAATGTTTCTAAGTCTATCTCTAGGGAGATAACAATAATTATTATACAATATCGTGCCATCATCCTCATCCGGCGAGAGTGACTAGGCGCCACAGAGGCTTATCCTTTCTTCTAATGCATATTGTACGATCCCGAAACTAGATTAAGTCCATAAGAGTCTTTGTTAGATCTGTCCGGTCCTGTACTCCTGTCGATCTTGCCTTGCTTTCTCTTTGACCATCTCTTCCATGACAACAATCCCAGAACCACGACTAATATAATAGCCACAGCGATACCATAATAGATGTTATTCCTCGGGTCACCACTAAAGTTGAACCCGATGAATCCGTTGATGATACCACCCAAGACGATAGCTGGACCAGCGATCAAGTGAATATATCCGTAAATTGTAGGCCTTTGGTACTTGCGGAACCGAAGATGATGGTAGAGTCCAAGTCCCCATTGAAGGAAGAGCAAGGCGAAGAGGATAAGACCGAAGACTTGGTGGCCTGATGTGAAGTCTTTCGACTAAAATAATCTCGTGTTAGTCCGTGATATCCAACGCCATGTGAGCGAAGAGCAAGCTTACGTGATTGTACATTGTGCTCAGATAAATTCCAAGTCCCACTCCAACCACGGTAGTGATTACACCTACGCTCTGCACAATGCCATGTATCTTAACACTTTCGAGGAATCGAAGCAGAACCGCTCCAAGTGGGAAGATGACCAAAAATGCAACAATCATGATGACTGCATGGGCTGGGCCGACCTTATCGCCGTCACTTTCTGCCTTCTCGTCTCCACCGGCATTATTCGTAGTTGAGAGAACTGCACCGTTTGGAACGCTGACCATACTCGTCTGGTTAGACGTAGCTTTAGTCATGTCCATCCAGAAATTTCCATATGCCTCGTGACGCTTGATATGCGCAGACTTTGACGCGCTCGCGATTGTGTCGTCGGTAGGACCCCATGTGTAAATGAAGGGCTGTTTGGCGTTGCTAAATTCGAGCTTCCCGTCGCCGTCTCCGAACGTAGTGACGTTCTTGCAGCGAATGTTGGCGGAGTAGTAGTGGGTGCCGGAAGTCTGATAGATCCCGTTGTGATAATCAGTTCCCTCAACCAACACGCAGTCGATGCTGTTGTCGAAGCTTGGCTCAACGTGACCATCTGAAGTTCGCGGTGAAAGTGTCACGCCTAATAATTGTTAGATGATGAGGCCAACAAGGGCAAGAAATCCGAAGCGCTGACCGTTCTTATCCGAGCTCTCATACACAATCCACATGACGCTGCCATCCATCTCGCTTCCTGTACCAACACCAACCCACTGGTATATCGCTGGTGCAGACATGTGTAAGTAGACATCGCCAGTCGATTCTGCAGCGCTCAAGGCAAATGTGAGATTTCCATGGTCGGTGGGATATATAAAAGTTGAATATGCAGCGTCTTGTGCCTGCACCACAGCTATGAACGCATCGATATAGCAAAGAGCTGCATGACATGTTGTTGTTAGCATTTACTCCTGTAGTGCAACTATAGAAGGATCTAAATCGTCATACTCACCCAAACCGCAACATAAAAGAAATGCATTTCTTGAAGTCGTCATCGTGATTAGTCAATTGCAGACGACAAAAGATGCTTGAGAATGATATGCTTACGACAGAAAAGAAGAACGGAGCCGACATATATCTGCCCATCCAGTATTCACTCACAGCACGCAAGTGCATCAGAGAGCTTAGCCAATTACAGCCAGAGTGATTATGTTTTGTATGTCGGAATTACCTCCATGCTGATTGAATCAGAGATGTTGGCTTGAACACTGTCGCCTGTCTGGGTGACGCGTACCACATCTAGCACTGGTATCATGTATTGAGGCTGAGTGTACAATCGTCGCCGCAACATGGTTTTGGTGTAGTGGCGTAGCGGGGTAAAGTCAGGCCGACGGGTACGGCACCCAAGCGTACACGATCTATCGGGTGTCGTGCGTCAAGGCTGCAGTCAGCCAATCACAGCGAGTCAATGACATCTTGCTGCCACGATGTCCCCCTGATCCGTCCGCCCATGCCAGGTCTTTGAACAAAAGCTTGCAACAAAGGCTTAGCTAGATTTAGCAAAGTTTATGGTCGCCGACACGGGTGCCGGAAATTGGTGAGTATGCGCAGGATGATACTCTAACCTATAATACACGTTCGTGCTGCTAAGTGGATGCTTTAACCATAGTTCATCCAACATGACTACCTATCCCTGGATAAGTGCTTGGAGAAGGCTTGAACAGCACAAGCTTCGCTCAGACTAACTGCCTCTAGACGGCTAACGGACCGTCGATAGAGTTTAGCGAGGGCCGTGACACAGGTGACCAGTCGTTGTCCTGAAATTGCCAATCAAAGTGGTAACTATTGACATCACCGCTACGTGCATCACTCTTCAATGTCAACGTCACGTTAACTAGAGCATAATATCGCCGAATGATATGCGAGGAGAAACGCGTTCCCTCGATTGTATTATTGCTCAACACAAGATCAAGCAGGTGCCTTGCGTTGCATGAGCTGACTGGCTGCGTGGTGCGTTAGGTGACTCTGACCAGTTGCAATTCTTGAGTCAAAGAATTCATCGTGCCTATCCGACAGCTGTGACTAGTCTTGTATATATCTATACAAGTAGTATAAGACTGACACATCGCAATGAAGTAAAGGTTTATGGTAGCCTTACAGCTTTGTGTTCGACTTCGTGTGTGAGAACAGGAGGCTTGATATGCGCGCTGGCTCTTTAAGAGCTGAATTACTGTACCCTCCACATATCGTGACCATTGACCACACACTGTCCATTTACTTGGCGTATATATGCGTCATTCATCTAGTTCTGGCTCATCCCATTTGCCTGACAATATCACTTACGTATGCTACTCACGCGTCACGAGCATCGATGCGGAGAAATGCCTTTGTTCTCATTCGCTGACTTGATCAGATAACTCACTCAAATAATCAGATGAAATACAAGGCTCCACTTGTCGCCAGAACGTAGCTTCTTACTGGCGATTCCGTTGAAGAACTTGGAGACAGCTACCTATGATGACCCTACTGGTGGTGAGCTGACAGCCTTGATACCATTAAATCGCTGGTAACAAGAGATATGCGTTTTCGCCAGACCCTGTCTAACTATAAATATCCCTCCCCTCCCTACTAAGGGCTTTCTACTCTCCTTAAGTCTTGATAGATTTTCTCTCTTCTTTTTCAACTACTGCTCTATCCTTTTGCAATTTATAGCATATCGATGACAGAAAACAACAACATGGCTGCCGAATCTGCAGGTTCAAAAGTCAGACCCAGGCGTAGAGATCACAACATTGCTGAGCTCTTCGAAAGTCGAACAACCCCACACCAAGAAAGCCATTGCAATCATAGCGACGTCATTCCAGTTATTATAATCGGATTCGCTGACAGCCTTACTGTCCTGTTCTCACTCACTGTCAGACTGTTTATCGTTAAATCTCTTCATCTTGTCATTCTTGGCAGCCTTGCTGAGCTTTTCGCGGGGTCCATCTCAATGGGTCTTGGGATGTTTCTGGCCCCAGGCACGGAAAACAAATACTATTGCTTCGAAGAAATCTGAGAATGGAGGGACTTGATTATGTCTCTACAAGCTGAGGAGAGAGAGATGTTTGAGCTTATGGCTGGACATAGGCCGGAACGCGAATCCGTTTGGCTAATCGTTGAAGGTTTTATGAATAGGGGCTTTGAGATTCTAGATCTTGCCCTTAGCACAGGACTTCTATCTCTTCGGAGAACTCGTTCCTATGATTCCGTAGTTCGCACATGAAGATGTTAAACGCGCACTATACACATCGATTGTGGTTACGGTCTCTATTACTCTAGAATTAAGTTATATGAAGGCTGTCGTAAGTATGTTACGGGGTCGACAGGCAGGGAAGATAAGTGCACGTGATCGCTATACTCACCTCGTATGGCTGACGGGACAGAGTTAGGCTATAATAATTAGGTCACGTAATCCTCTGCACCCCGCGGTGATTACAGTCTTTTAACGAGGCCGTGGTTGATCTTCAACCTCACCACCCCTCGTCAAGGAAGGAATCCTTCGCGTTACCTGTAACAGGTTGTTGCACTAAGGTAATAATGCGCAAATAGTATTTTAATCTATAAAAAAACCTTTTGGTACACCACTACAGGACGCTTGATAAGGCAGTGAAGTAAGGTGACATTAACATTGTTTGCACATTGCGTGGATGCGCGCATCGCACACGCGGGCACGGGTAGTTGTATCGAGGTAGATCAGTAATCGTGCCTCGGTGATAGCTAGATAAGAGTTAGCGTCATGCATTGTGCATTGGTAAAAATCCGACTGAGTCATCGCAACTCAACATGCGATGTCTGATACCTGATAACGGCGTGCATCTGGAGCATATTCCAAAACTCACTATCTTTATGAGTTGTAAAAATCGATGGTATAAATATCTCTTCGCCAAGTACGGACCTGCTCAAACAACTAGAATCTGGACATATATTCGACTATGACGACCAATCAAGACCTCGTTTACGTAACAACATCCATACCTAAGAGCTCTGGAAGCGAGCAACTCGCACGACTAGCTTTGAAGTTCCGCGAATTCAAGATCCATGCGCTTAAGACGGACCCTAAAGCGTTCTCATCTGAGTTGGACATTGAGTCACAGCTCCCACAATCAACATGGGTTGAGAGAATCACCGAACCGGGCACATCGATTTTGATCTGCGTCGCAATGTCGACGGACACAGCAAAGCAAGCATCGGAAGATAGAGCAAGCCAGTTGAAGATGCTGCTAGACGGTGACTGGGCAGGGATGTTCACCATAATTGGCCCAGTCCCACGGGACAACTACATCTTCCCCGAGTCCGGCCAACCGGCACCAGGTCCCGAAGGCTCTGAGACGCGCTGGCAACTCACCGGCCTATTTACTCTACCTGGGTATCGTGGTTGCGGTATTGCGAAACGACTTACCGAGACGGCAATCCATTTCGGAAAACTCACGTCTACCAAGATGGAAAAAGCATGTGGACATAAAGTGCACACGCGCATAAGACTGATCGTACATTGTCACAACACCGGCGTTGTTAACATGTATGAAAAGTTTGGGTTTGTGGACAATGGAAGGGTGACGTTAGCCGAAGCTTGTATTGCAAACAAGGCTGCGGATATGATACCAATTGATGCTGATCCGGAGAAGTGGCACAGCAGGCTCGGCATCGCCATGGAATACTTGGTGTAGCGACATTGGCTTCTCTTCATATGATCACACATTCTTTCAACATAGTCATGGGAGCATATCGTTTATAGCAGGAATTGGCTCTCGCCAATAACACTATGTGGACCATTCGGCTTTTGGTTGACAAATGCGAAGCTTAGAAGTCGCAAGACGCTGTATACTTATAAGACCAACACGTCAGCTGAATCTCTCTCGAGCCTCGGTGCAAGGGAATGGCGGTGTGCTTGTCCTTGTGATGGGCTGGAGCCTAGTAGGCAAATCCTCGATGATATCTTAGTCACGTGCGCAAGCGCACGGCTTGCGACTATACGCATCTAAACAACGCTTAAGCTAAACCTCTATACTCTAGCTAATGGTTTATTTAAACTGCTAATAGTTAACTTTTGATACTCTAGCAGTCTATGCACCTTAGTACGGACCGAGATTAGAGAAGTATAGCCTAACCCCGTGTAATATGGCGTTAGAACATCTTGACACACACACACACACACACACACACACACACACACAAGTCTACACTTGTACATAAGACCTTACACTTCTATCGGCTGTTGCTTACATTCATACTTTCCAAACCTTCTTAACGAATGCTTGGACATCCTCCCAAAGAAGCTCTGGCTGTTCTAGCGCCGCGAAATGGCCGCCTCGGTCGTGCACCTTATAGAATACCACATTGCACTCTTTTTCGATCAAACTCTTGATCCCCGGAAGCAGCTCGTAAGGGAATATCGAAACTCCAATTGGCGTAGAAGTGTGCTGGTAACGCAGGCGCTTTGGGCCAAACAGTTGACGGTATATGTAGAGCGACGTCGGAAGGCTGCCTGTGAACCAGTAGAGTGAGACATTGGTGAGGATGGTGTCGATGGTGGGGTCGACATCGGTCCATTCGAGCATCTTTTCGCCAATCCTGTGTAGCGTTATCATTTCTGATGATACATGGATGAATTATACGGGTCGAGAATTATGACGGGGTGTATTTACCATGCTAGTAGTGCAAGCGGGTTAGACGACAGGACGAACCCGATTGTGCTCGGTCGATGACTGTGTTCGAGAGCATACGCGTTGCCGGAGTCGAGCCAGTCTAGTGCGCGACCAATGGCTTTCTTTTCGGATGGATCGAGCTTGCTGGTGTCGCTGAGGTCTAAGCCAGGCATCATGTTCACTTTGACGATTAGTTGTGACGGCTGTCGAACACGAAGACTCGAGAGTACGTACGATGGACGCCAACACAAGCATCGTTGCTCTGCGCTAGAATTCTCCCTAACATACTACCGACATCTCCGCCTTGAGCGATGTACTTCTCGAATCCAAGATTAGTCATGAGTTTGTGAATGATATCGGCGCTGTCTTGCGCGGTCCAATTTCTATCAATCGGCAGACCTCTTGCACTGAGTGTATAGCCCGGCAGAGACGGAACGATGATGTGGTAAGGTAAGTCGTTCTTGGTCCATTTGTCTCTGATCAAGCCTAGTAGCGGCAGGAACTCGATGAAGCTTCCGGGCCAGCCGTGCATGAACACAATCGGAATTGCGTCTTTCTTGCCTGAGAAATGGCCAATGAAGTGAAGATCGATTCCGTCGATTTGCATCAGGAAGTTGTCAAAAGAGTTGATATGCTTTTCTTGTGCGCGCCAGTCATATTTATTCAGCCAGTAGTCTCTAGCCTCAGATATCCATTTCTGCGTAACACCGTAATTCTTCTCGGATTGTTGGTTCTCGTATGTGGTCGGACCGAGCTTTGACAGCTCCAGGAGTTGACGCCATTCGGAGATGTCTTGACCGGGGATGTGGAGCGTGAAAGGTTTCGCAGAGCTAGGAGGAGAGTACGACATTGTACAATGAGAATATCGGGATGGGCAATGATATAGTAAACTCAGATGGGAGATGTACTGGATGGTTTTATAGCCGACTCGCGAGCACTTGGAACAAAGCGGAACGATCCGGCTCGCTGAACACTAATCACTGCATGGCAGTCGAGGTAAAGGAGCAGCCGGTATTGGGTAGGTACGATACAATAGATGAATTACTGATGGTATATACCTTTTGTGACTGGCATGGCTTGGCGATCTTGACTACTCAAAGTGGCATAGTCATGTATCACAAAAGGATATTGCGTCTGGAAAAACCAGGGATATCAGAACAGCAAAGCAACAAGAGCTTCTCCGGCTTTTGAAACATGTCCTTACAAAACCGGACATATTTCATTCGATGAGGTAATGCCGAAGAAAGAGAAGTGTTGCAGTTCATAAGCGTTAGTGCGTATTTGTGGATCTCACTGTCTCGCAGAAACGAGCAACGTACATCCATACTCTCCTAGTGCACAATGTAAGTCTTAGCCGCAGCTGTTTCCTCCAAGCTCGAGCAAATCCCCAGATCTTCTCTTCTTACCTTATGTCTCGTTCGCACTCTTTTCACATGAAAAGATCTATGCTAATCTTGCACAGCGCAACGAGTCTAGATATCACCAAGATAAAGTGCGTCTCTCGGTGAAGAGACAACGGGTCTTGGGGCTTTATTGGAAAGTAAGGTAGATGACGGCAGGGTATGATGACTGGAAGCGCAAGAGTAGGTGTTTGTGCGCACCGAGTTCGTACACATCGTCTGTAGCCTAACGAAGAAGCTCGATGTGCACATTCTCTAGGACATTGACGTTCTTCTCCTGCGCAGTCGTGAGTAGCGCATTATAACACTACGTGGCTGATGTTGACCTTCATATAGCCAACCACCCCGCTCTTGTTGAAGTCCATGCAAAGCGCCTCGACAAACGAAGGGTAGTCCTGCGCAGTTCTTCCATAACGGCAATTCGATCAAGAAGACTGAGATGGGAAGTCTTGCCATTGCTTCGACCTGATAGCTTACCTAGTTTGTACTACGAGTGCATCATCGTGCATCGTACAGCCCACGCTCCTGGAGTTGCGAGCTGCGCCGACTCTGCTCGTGATAGGCCGTTTGTGTTCGCTTTCTGGGTGGCTGCTGATCGCTCTGGCGCAATCGGGTATGAGCAAGCGTGTGCATGGCGGGCGGTTGCGATGGTAGCGCGTACAAGTATGTGCTGCGAAGCGACTTCCCGCTGGTGCAGATGTCTCGCCGCCTATCCAGCATGTGCAAATGCTTTCGCAAAGCTGGGCCTTCCTCCACAGCTCTGACTATAGTGTACGCAGAGGATCGTCATGCGATAATAGAAGGCGGGAGGCTTCATGTGATGCGTATGGTAGCGACTTCTTGCCGTTTTCGCGCTCGAGTGTTGGTGGCCCTTGTCGGCGTGGTTCTGGTTGAGGACAGCGGCAGAGGCTTGTGATGACGTTTTCTGTAGTTGGCTGTTATGAATTTTTATCTGACATAGTCGTGTCCCTGAGCAACGGCAAGTTGCTTGGTACCGCAGTCGTAATCGCAACAGTCAGCACGAGTGGTACGGACTATGGTCTTTAATGGACAGTAGTAAGCGGTAACCACTGAATGCCTTGCGGCCGGTGGTCGAGGTGGACAGCGATTGAGAAGATCATGAACGAGAGATGCAAGGGAGATAGAGGATCATGATGCATGTTTTCCCCTCTTGGCTAGGGTGAGGCTTATTCGGTTTGCGATCGTGGCGGACGCGAGAGTTGGAGTTGCCCGGCATCTGGGACACCCCCAGCGTCGGATGTCGGCGTATTGAGTGGCCGTCCCTACGGCGCATGCAGCTCCCACATGGCACCCCAGCTTCCCCGCAATGCCTTCTGTCTTCAACTACTTCCGTTCTATGAAAGAGTGCTAGCGATGTCCAATGCCTGCATTCCGACACCATAGACGCGACATGTTCATCGAGCTCCAGACCAGATAGCACAGTACTCGCGGTCGGTCAGCCAAATAACAGCATCCACGAATCTACCGAGCAGCACCGGCCGATAACAACACATGGCAACTTCGGCGTATGACGCACCACTCAATAGAGAGAGTCATGAACGGCTGTATGCTGAGCTACGACGTGAAGCGAGGGAACGCTTACGCCCGAGTACAAGAGGACTATGTGAGACGTATGCTGTCGTATATGGAACTGGCTGCATCAAGATGTCGTCGACGAGCCTGAGGACGCCGGCATTCAATCTTCACCGCCGGTGTTCCACCAACCACGCTAATTCCAGGCCTACATACCAGCCGTTAGGCGATAGCAAAAGGCCGATTCGGATTGTCTGATCCTCTCCAGATATAGAATAGTGCTTTAGAAATGTTACTGGTCAACCTTATCAGCAAATCGGCATCTGTTTGGCTTAACGGTCTCGATGCCGGTATCTTGGCTTTTTACCGGCCTTCTACCACATCTTGTGGACAAACTGCGGAGTGTGGAGTGGCCAGAGTAATCACTCCGCGCATTTGACTCGTAGCTGTTCATACCTGGGTATATTACCCGAGTGATGATACAAGTCCGATAATCTCCAAGTATTCCTCTCGAGGTCATCTTCGAATCACGATTGTCTTTCGGCAAGATGTATGTCTCCACCACGGTTTGGACAGGCTTGCTTTATACCTTGACGCGGGTACATGCATCATCACAGACCCTAGCGTATCGACCATGGCTGGATCCAACTGTGCCAAACGAGCAACGACTGCAGCTATTCTTGGATCAGTTGAACAGCACCCAGAAATATGCCATGGTACAAGGCGATACCGAGCTCGATGAAAACGGAACTGGTGTCAATCCGTGCATAGGGCACATCTCCGGCAACGAGACGTTACGAGTACCGTCCATCTGCATGGGCGATGGCCCAGCTGGCGTTGGAAACAACTTGAACAACGTTACCGCCTTCCCTGCCCCGATCGCCGCTGCCGCTTCGTGGAATACATCTCTCGAATACGCCTACGGCCAAGCACTAGCCCAGGAGCACATGGCAAAAGGTCGCAATGTCGTTTTGTCACCAACCATCAACATCCTGCGTTCGCCGCTATGGGCCCGCGCAGCCGAGACCTTCTCGGAGGACCCATGGCTGACTTCTCGGATGGCCGTTGCTGGTGTTATGGGCGTTCAAAATCAAGGCGCTCTAGCCTGTCCAAAGCATCTTGCTGGATACAATCAGGACACGAATCGCTTCGGAGTAGGCCCCACTTGGGATACCGTTGACGTTCACATCGACAAGCGAGTGCTTCACGAGCTTTACCTACCCGCTTTCAAGGCATCTGTCCAAGAAGCTGACGCCGCTTCTGTTATGTGCTCTTATAACATGCTGAACGGTTTCTTCGCTTGCGAGAACGACTGGCTTCTAAACACTACGTTGAGGCAAGAATGGGGGTTCCAGGGTTTCGTTGTTGCCGATTGGTATTTCTCCACAAGAAGCACTGTTGGTGCCGTCATGGCCGGTTTAGATATTAGCATGCCTGGAGGTTCCCTGGAGACTTCATACGGATTTCCAGCCTACTATGGAGACCTCTTGGTCGAGGCTGTCAACAACGGAACTATACCAGCCTCACGCATCGATGATATGGTCGCAAGAACATGGCGATATATGTTCAAGCTTGGAATGGTCGACAACCCAGTCACCGGAAACGCAGAATCTGTGGCAAGAACACAAGCCCATCTTGATCTGGCTCAAAAGATGGCCGAGGACGGATCTGTTCTCCTGAAGAATGATGATCAAACGCTACCTCTTTCGCCACAGAAATACACGCATGTTGCCGTATATGGCGTGGACGGGACCAACCAAAGCCAGGTCACGGAAAACCATGGAGGCTTCGTGATCGACACGACAATGGTGGTGCAATCACCTTTGGGTGCCTTGAAACAACGAGCTAGCAAAGAAGGCAACATGACAGTCACTTATGCGGAGGCCTATCCTGGCACCGGTGAATTCCCGACGGTACCTTCCAGCATGTTTGTCGACGACGGTCTCAATGTAACATACTACACCACTACCGACTTTTCTGGGCCTATTAACCAAACCGATTTCGTCCCCAACATCACCTCAGCCTCATTTCCCAAAGAGCTTTGGGTGTCGTGGCCGCAAGTGTTTTCTTGTGTCTATGAAGGCACTTTCAAAGCCAACACTAGCGGAATGTACCATTTCTCGCTCACCGGCCAAGGAGATGCTGTACTTTACATCGATGGGCAGGTCATCGCCAACATGTCCAAAGCAAACTTTGGAAATACCATCCAAGGCATCGCAAATCTGACAGCAGGCGAGGAAGTTTCTCTGTCTCTGAACTATTCCATGGGCTACTCACTGTCCACCGGCGCGTATGGTGTCACACTAGGAGTTGATGTGGGCAATAAAGCAAGGGACCAAGAAGCGATGTCGCTGGCGGAGAAAGCTGATCTGAGCATCGTCTTTGCGTCTGACAGACACTCCGAGGGCGTTGACAGCAACATTGGCCTCTCTCTCCCTGGCGACCAGGACGCTGTGATATCTCGAATCGCCAAACGCTCAAAGAAGACTGTGGTTATCCTCAACACCAATTCGGCCATACTCATGCCCTGGATCGACGAGGTGGATGCGGTGATGCAGTCTTGGTACGGAGGCCAGCAAATCGGCTTGGCGCTTGGAAGATTGTTGTTCGGCGATGTCAGTCCAAGCGGAAAATTGCCTGTGACGTTCCCCAAGACACTGGACGACGCCATAAAAATCACTTCAGACCTAAATGTACCCTATGAGGAAGGTCTGAACGTTGGATACAGGTGGTACGA
This sequence comes from Alternaria postmessia, assembly GCF_024291825.1. Classification (NCBI taxonomy): domain Eukaryota; kingdom Fungi; phylum Ascomycota; class Dothideomycetes; order Pleosporales; family Pleosporaceae; genus Alternaria; species Alternaria postmessia. The sequence continues at coordinate 38,797 of NW_026260196.1, read as the reverse complement.
CGAGCACAAAATCGATCCGCTGTTCTCATTCGGCCATGGACTCACATACTCGACGTTCGAGTTAGAAGGTCTCGCAATACACCTAGCAAACTCTACGGTGACATCTAGCTCCGAGCATGTCATTTGTTCCACAACGTTGACAAACACGGGAACAGTCGCTGCATCGGAAGTCGTTCAACTTTACGTTTCGTATCCAGAGGCAGCCAGGGAGCCTCCCAAGCTGCTTAAAGGATTTGCCAAAGTCCACCTCGAGGTAGGCCAAAGTACAGAGGTGCCACTGCAAGTGCTTAAGGATGATTTGAGAATCTGGTCGGAGCAGAAGGACGATTGGGAGTTTGTACATGGCGAGTATAGCTTCCTTGTCGGATTCTCAGCAAGCGAAATCAAAGTGGAGAGGAAGATGGCTCTTTAGATACGCTTTAATAAATCGTGCTTAGACGTTAACTGTATCAGAAATCATTATATGCGCCACATGGCCAATGGCAAAGGTGAAAAGTCTTGTGCCCAATACTAATTATGCCTTCGGACTAAGTAGTAGCCCACGCTGGAATTTAGGTCGGCGACATGAATGCTCCCTGGCCAATGTTGAAGCCAGCGTTAGCGAACATGAACGCCCAGGCTTCGTCATCCACAAAATTCATATCGAATGTTGATGCATCTTCCGATGCATGATGATACGCGTCCTGATCATCGTACATTGTATCAACTTCATGTCTTTGCGTAGTTTGTGCATGAGGCAGCGTGGATTCGTGGGCTGTAGTGTCCACGTTCGCGGTATGTGCGGTGTACGCGGCGGGTGCGGCGGGGATGTGCGAACGTGAGGATGAGCGCTGCTCTCTCATTGCTTCGTGTTGGACCAAAACATTGTGTAAAAATGCTGCTTGCAAGGCGCAGCTTGTACCTGCCGGTGCTTGAAGTTTGTCGAAGACTTCCGCTGTGTTACGTATACCGTCCAAAGCTGGCATTTCCATCTCGATTCGGATGTATGACGGCGCTGAGAGTAAGAGCTACATCAGGGGTCAGTGTATCAGCTTACTAGAGTTACGATAGTCAAGTACCTTGATGAGAAATACTGTCGCGTAAGCGATCATGACATGTACAGAGTCTTGCGCGAAGTATACGAGCTGTGATGAAGAGGGATCAGATACAAGCTTGAGCATATCGACAGCGCTGGAGTAGCTGTTCCAAATTGCCTCCGTATCAACTGACGTCTCGATATCCTTCAGCCTAATCGATGCGCGCAGTGAGGAAGTGAATAAGAGCAGCCGTGCATAGCTGCCGTAGAACGGTACCAAAAAGGCATGACAATCCTCGCCCCGCTCGGATACTGTTTCCGTCCATCTCCTTTGCCAGTTGATAATCTTTCGATCAAGCACACGCAGCAATGATCGGAATTGCGAGGGGTCCTGGCGTTGATGTTGTGCATATTGGGTCGTCATCATCTCAAAGTGGGTGGAAGTGATGAGGCGTAGGGATACGAATGCGCAAAGTAGCCTGTCGTTGGCCACTTCAAGAGGGTGTAGATGCCAATTGCTTACTGACTCTAGATAACTGCTTCTCTCGATCATCCAAGGTTTGCCGGTCTGCAAGCTGATGCTGTGCGTCGATCAGTATCATTTCATAAGATTGATAATCTTACGTTCCCTACCTTCGGTCATACACAAACAAGACTAGCCAGGCCCTCTCAATGTTCCTGAATTGCATCGCTTGACGATCAGACGCGTTTTCTGGGGGTTTCATTGCATCACTCCCAAGATTATGCCAACCAAGCTCGATGGCCATTCTGATAGCATGGCCTACAGACAGCCATACACGATTGTCGCGTGGCTCTTTCCAATATGTCAGGATGAGTATCGCTTGTACTGTCTCTGGCGACTTCGAACCACAGCGAAAGCTCTCTAAGAAAAGCTCTTCAGCATGGGAGAGTAAGGGCTTCTGTAGTGCAGGGTGCAGTAATTTTGCGGCTGCCGCCAGAACGGCGGTGAAGAGGAAAGAAGATACCCCCCTGACATACTCGAAGGTATGTAAGGAAGGATCCAGTTGGCTGATGAAAGGATTTAGGTGCTTCATGAATCCACCGAACAGCTCGGTAGCGAAATGGAGGTTGACCAGGCCTTTGTTAACTGGATCATTTTCCGATACATTCTGGTTACATTCTTCCGGCGCATTTCCGTGTTCAGTACTTAGCACGTTTTGCAAAGAGAAGTCTCCCCTTGTAATCTGCCGGTTGAGGATGTCAGAAAGTCGAAAACCTCTGTTCTCCGTCCAGAAATCATGACCTGAACGTTGTGTTGAGTGGGGACGGGAACCCAATCTGGAAGTTGACCTTTGAGCGGCATGCGTATCTATCGATGCATCCGCATCACCTGCCTCGATAACACCATGGTTGACATGTTGAGGCAAAGACCACCTGGATGATGTTGCTGGAGGCCTCGTAACACCTTCACCGTTCCCTGACGTTGTCGCAACGTTCTCTTGACCTCTTGAGCTTGGTTTTTGTAATCTACAACACACATTAGTTGTTTTGCGGATTGGAGCAAGCAGGCTTTACTAACTTGAAGCCGTGCTTTCGACCCCGCCGATGTCCAAGGAAGTCACATTGCAACGATTTGCGCGTACACCTAACGCACCGCGTGTCTTGCGCCATCTTGTGGCACTTCATCTTGACTTTGCGACATTGTAGGCAAGCATGTGGTCTTCAAACAAACAGATCAGTGAACGCGCAACTGCAAAATCGATCTGGGGCTGGCTCACACAGCTTTCGAAGGTTGTGAACCAGGTGCCTCATCAGTCTCCGTCATGCTAGATATCTGTGTCGGACATTGAGGTCAGCTTGAGCTGAGATAGACACTGTAGGAGCATCTGCGTAGTGTGTTGCCGAACGGGTAAGGTGTCTTATCTGTGTTATCTTTCCACGCTAACCACATCGGCACGCGTTCTTTCGGACAGATGACACTTGCAGCATTCCGCAGCAACCAAGCATCCATCGCATTCTCCACCTCAGTCGTTCTCCTCCAGTCATGGATGCTACATGCCGCCATTACGCGAACGCGTCTTCCGATCGTCGGCAGCGAGCCTGGCATGAAGCTCTTACAGTAACATGAACCTCTCGGAAACGTTGACCCCGCACCACTCTTACCGACGCGATTCAGCACAATCTCCAGACGAATGCGCCAACTTTCTTTGGTAAAGTTGCTGCGATCTCGGCCCACTTCATTATCACTCGCGCATATCGCCGGTGTTCTACTGGAGATTGAGACGCCGGCGGTTGGCACGTGCGCTCTTCCTCAATAGTCCTCATTGCTGTACGGAGGGGTAGAGCAGTCAAGCAAGTCGGCATCAATTCTACACGAATCCGAAAACTACGCATCGAACAACATGGCTGTCATACCACGCTCCAAAGCCAAGACGGCGCACGTCAACATGATGACGGACACCATCATAGCAAACCTCCCGGCAGACGCACTTCGAAGCGTAATCAGAGTCATTTTGACAACGGAGCCATCAGTCACAAGTATTCTCGAGGAGCAAACGCGAATTTATCTCAGGAACACCGCCAATCAGCCCAATGGTCAGCTGTTTCAATCGACGGCCGAGGGGGTCGCATCAACATCGAACTTCACATGCGCCCAGCAGCGCCTACGTTCCGCCATAGGGTGTGGACTGGTCCTCGACAGCTTTCCTATACTCAACAACATTGTAGAAGAATCCTCCAGCCTGAATGATGGACACGACGTGCATCGGTCGGCTGAGCTCGACCGATGTCTAGCTTCAGTAGACGGCGATATAGTGCAGGCATTAACTGCGATCCAAAAACGCCTGTTATCCGATAGTGGCAGTAGGGACCTTAACGACGACGACGAGAGGCCTGTGATGAACTTCCTCTTCGATTCGTTACTTCGATGTCGTCAAAGATGGCTTGCTTCTGCACAGGACTTCCCTTTTGACCGAAGCACAGCAGTCCTTGCAACGATGCTCGGCCGTGAAAGTGGTATACCGACACTGGCTTATCAAAATGGTTCTCATCAAGACCGAATCCATCAACGGAAGACATCCAAATCCTTGGAGACTTTCAAAGTAAAGGGTATCGAGCTTCCTAAATTGTTTGCAGGTCTCTGGCAGTTGTCGAGTCCATCATGGGGTACTGCATCTCAGACACAAATGTTCAAGCAATTCGTCGAATACATTGAAGGCGGCTTCACTGCGTTCGACATGGCTGATCATTACGGCGATGCTGAAGTCATTTTTGGTCGGCTGAGATCCTCGCTATCCAAGTCTGATGCCGTCTTCGGTGCCACAAAGTACTGCGTCTTTCACAAGATCACCGTTACACCTGCGGTGATCCGTGCAAACGTCACCGAGCGTTGTCAGCGCATGAGTGCCGACAAGGTCGACCTTTTGCAATTCCACTGGCAAGACTACAACGACCACCAGTATATCGAAGCACTGCGACTTTTACAGCAGGACGAACGAGTTAAACATCTGGGATTATGCAACTTCGACACAGCACGGCTTCAAGAAGTGATAGACAACGACATCGATGTTGTCACTAATCAGGTTCAGTTTTCTCTTATCGATGCACGACCACGATTCAAGATGGGCGAGGTCTGCGCGCGGCACAATGTGAAACTCCTCACATATGGTACTCTTTGTGGAGGCTTCCTTGCTGAGAAGTGGCTCGGCAAACCTGAGCCACAGCTGTTTGGTCCGGATACGACTCCCTCGCAAAGAAAATACTTTGAGATGATCCAGACATGGGGCGATTGGGATCTGTTCCAGACCTTGCTGCAGACTCTGAAGGCTATAGCGACCAAGCATAATGTCTCCATCTCGAATGTCGCTACGAGATGGGTTCTCGACTTCCCATACGTGGGTGCAGTCATCATTGGCGCGCGGATGGGTGTTAGTGAGCATACGGAAGAGAATTTGAAGACGTATGGATGGAAACTCGATGAAGAAGATCAGAAGCGCATAGAAGAAATCCTCGAGAAAAGCAGGAGAGAGGAGGTGTTTAATGTCATGGGTGATTGCGGTAGTGAATATCGGTAGTGGACCAGTCAACAAGGGTTATCGGCTGGTCTGTTTGGATTTCGTTTCTTCGGGAGTTCTTAGTGTAGCTGGCAAAAATATGAGAGCAATGTGCTTTGGTGTTGACCATGGGAACAGCGTCTTCCCAGGCCGTGTTAGACCCCGCCCGTGCGCTCGCTCCCCTATCCTTGTGCCAGTCCTGTGCGATCACTGCCTGCACGCCACCACACGACCACTTTCAGATGCTCACGACGACGGAACTATCTTTCATACGGACGCTTCGATCTGCGTTCCGGAAGATGCGCAACTGGCGGACGCTCAAGAGCTCCTACCTCCCCTGCCACAGCTGACGTCACCGCCAAACATACGCGCGCCGCGTTACTCTGCCATTACCCCAGTTTCCGTCGTCGTCGTCGCCCCGTCGCCGCTCCCATTACTGCGACTCAGATTACCGAGATACTACAAATATTCCAACCGCATGTCTTGGAGTTGCAACGAGGTGCAGACATCGCTGCGCTTTCGAGTGCAGCGTGGCTGCTGCAGCCGCAACATACTCCTGGCATAAGGATTGAGATGATGATGACAATGGGGAGGATAATCATCCTGGTGACAATAGTTGAGATCACCTGCAAGACTTCTTGAAGCCTCTAGCGACGTTGCGACGCGTCAAAAGTTGGATATATTGACACCATGATCGTGTTCAGTGTGACGACTACATACAACCACATCCCCCGAGCGCTTGAGGTGCTTACGGCCATACCTCCAACACCACCAAGGCTCCTGAGACTACCTCCGTATAAGGTGATGCGCTGAATGAAGCAAAGGGAAACTGTTACACCGTGGATACATCAATTTGGAATCTTCCTCGGTGTTCCAAAACTCAAGAGTTTCCTTCTAGACCAACTACCGTGGTATCCGCATGACTGAAGGTCCGCAACCCGGTTCGTATGATCTTAAGCTGAGATTTGCAATTCGGATCCGGACATGCAATCAATGCATCTGTGGACATCCAGTCATGTGCGTGAGTTGGCCTCTGCTTGGCTGCTAGCAGAGGCAATACTGCCGCTGAATTACAAACTCATCAGTTATGGAAGTATGCAGCATCCATGTATACAACTCACCTAAGCTGTAGAAGCTTATGCCCTGGCCGTCAGGAAGATGCAGCATCTCGCCTTGAACAGTAAAGTAGTCTCCTTCCTTGGCTCCACACAAAATGCGCTCGCCTGGTGGACAAACCACCTCGACCCGCAAGTCGTACAATTGGAACGAGTCGTCCTTGGCAGATGACATCTTTGTTGGCTTTGGGAAGTTGGTGATGTTTTGCAATGAATACCATGCTCATCTCGTGCTCTCTTGACTTCTATTGACCCGCTTCGAGTAGGGTGGGGCCACCGGCATTCTAGCAGGGCAAGTACCACCGGCATCTCAAGACCCCCAGCTTATCGCCGTTTTCGGGCGCACTGCCCCTATCAAATTGCAAGACCCCGCTATCAGTAACTAGGAGTCACGGAGTCAAGCGTAGAATGCCGAGCTGACAAGCGAGATAAGCATTGTGCTTCTGCTAACATCATTGCTCGGATTAAAGGCCGGTCCTCTGTACATCAAGAACATACGACTAAGTGCGGAGACCTGATCATACTTGCTATTGCGCGTCGAGGTCACTACGCACAATTGACATCGCATGCTTTCATGCTGTGATTAACATCATGGATTTTCCAAAGAAGGATGCTACGCAACTCGCCCAAACCTGTGCGTCAAGTTCGGACATTGAGAATGGAGCCATGGGCACGAACTATGAAGTCAAACGCGACCTTGGGCGTCGCCATATCAACATGATTGCGATAGCTGGCATGATCGTGAGTCAACTTTGCTCCAAATCCGTCGCACCTGGTCCTATACTTACGCACACGATATAGGGTACCGGATTGTTCCTGGCATCGGGCCAAGCAATCGCTACCGCAGGACCAGTCGGCGCTCTATTAGGATACCTATGCATGGGTTTGATCGCTTGCGGTGTTGCCCTCTCCGCAGGAGAGATGTCGGCTTTTATGCCCGTCACGGGAGGCTTCGTTCGCCATGCCACCAGATTTGTGCAGCCAGCACTCGGCATTGCCACTGGATGGAACTTCTGGTATACCATGGCAATTACAGCGCCAGCCGAACTTGCTGCCGCTGCAACTTTGATCAACTTCTGGGACAACAGCATCAACCCTGCAATTTGGTACTCGGTTTTCATCGTCATTATCGTGGTTATCAACTTCTGTGGTGTGAAGGTCTATGGCGAGGTGAGTCTTGATGTGCATCGGTTTTGGCTTCCTGTCTAACAAAATCCAGAGCGAGGTCTTCTTCGCAGCTCTCAAAATTTTGCTCATCATCGGTCTCATCATCGCCGGCCTGGTAGTAGATTTGGGAGGGTCTCCTAGTGGAGACCGAATCGGCTTTCGATACTGGAAGAATCCCGGACCTTTCAACGAATATATCGTGCCGGGTAATACTGGCAAGTTTCTTGGGTTCTGGAGCTCCTTGATCTCAGCGGCCTACAGTTACGCCAACATCCAGGTGGTCGCCATAGCTGGCGCTGAGACGAAGAACCCAAGAGTCATCATCCCGAACGCGATACGCATGACTTTCTGGCGCGTGCTCATCTTCTACGTCATCAGCATCCTCATCGTTGGCATGCTTGTACCATTCAACGACCCAAATCTTGGTATCTCTACTGGCGACGCCCAGCAGAGTCCTTTCGTCATCGCTTTCCAGCGCGCTGGTATCAACGTTCTTCCCTCGATCATCAACGCCATAGTATGTACTTCAGCCTTCAGCTGTGGCTCTGCATGCGTTTTCCTTGCATCACGTACCCTGTACGGACTAGCAGAGGATGGCCAAGCTCCTAAAGTTTTGCTTCGCACCAACGGGTTTGGAACCCCATACTTGGCGATTGGAGCTTCGCTCATCTTTATGCCTCTCGTATACCTTAGTCTTGGAAGCAATTCTTCGGTAGTGTTTGGATGGTTTGTCAACATCACAACCATTGCTGGACTTATTGGTTGGCTTGTCATTGAAGGCACTTATCTAAGGTTCTACTATGCCTTGAAGGCTCAAGGTATCAGCAGAGACCGTAAGTTGAACGTCGCTCCCTTTGCTGGAATAATGCTGATGTAGTCAGGTCTTGCGTACAAGAGCCCCATGCAGCCATATCTCGCTTGGGTTACCGGAGGTGCGCTCGTCCTTGTCATCTTGTTCTCAGGCTACAGCGTCTTCTTTCCGGGCCGATGGAGCGTGGGCACATTCCTCACGTATTACATCGATATTGCTATCTTCATCTTTCTGTGGGTTGCTGGATTCTGCTACGCAAGGTCTGGAATCATCGCTCTGCAAGACGTCGATCTCTCTGAGATTGCTGATGTTGATCACGAAAAGGCGCAGATATTAAACTCAGCGGAACAAAATCTGTCGTGGTGGAGGAAATGGATTGTCTAGTTTCCGGGAAATGTAACGAACATTTGCGATGAAGATGTCTCCGTTAACCAGATGTTTCCGGCCTCGATCTAATCGTGGTTTAGCGTGCATTTCTACGAAAGCAAGCTCGAACTCTTGAGAGACATATGACTTTTTAATGCATGGTCAGTTCCTTCACGCTCCAAAGACCTTCCACATGTTATGAAGATCTTTCCACATGTGTGTGCAAAGGTCGTATTCATACCATAGTACAAGTGGTAGCGCTGGTGACTTGAACGATTGCCGATCTCTCAATGCTGGCTCGGCTACTCTTCTGCAGATGACAGAGGCCTGCAGCTAAGTATGGCGGTAATGACGCAAACGAACCGCAAACATGAACGAGGACACGTAGTCATGATGCGCTACAATACAGATCTGACGAATCTTTGTTGATTGAACAATGGATTGAGTATAAACGAGATATGTAAAACATGGACATTTTCAGCATAGGATCCACTGTTGCAGCTTCTTTCACACTAAGTCCCTCAGACACCCTGTCTTCTCGAGTCTCTGTCCGCATTCTCTATGTTTTTTACCTCAAACTCTGACCTAAGGTAGCCAGTGGAACTCTTGTTCTATATTCTCAAGCCCACAACATCCCATCTTTCAGGGTATGCTACAATCTAGCAATCCCTAATATTTCAACACCTTGAGATCGTTCTTGTTACAGCGTTTGAAATGCGCCAGGTCAGGGAGTACGATATCGGTGAGTTTTGATGCAGCCTCATGTAGTAAGCGGTACGTGCGCTCATGTGTCGGCCATCTTGAGATATGCGGAATTGTCGCTCCACTTCCGATGAGGGTTCTCACAATCGAGACGTCATAACGATGGACAGCGGTTTCGAGAGGCGTTATGTGTGTCCTGCCAATCGCCCGCATGTTGGGCCGCATGGAGAGGTTGACGTTAGCGCCTGCCTGAAGACAGGCCCGTATAGCGATTGGACGTCCGGATCGAACAGCAATGAAAATAGGTGCTGTCAAAGTTGTTCCTCTGTTGATATCTTCGACATGCTGAAGGACCCCCTCAATAGCTGTAGAGTTACCTTTGGCATACACAGCACCAAGTGTGTCAGGTCCAATCATGTTCTTGCTACCAGTATTGAAGCGGAGAACGGCCTTGAGGGCTTCTAATTGATCGAGCGAGCAATTTGCGGATGCTTCGCCGACCCATCCGCTGTAAGTCTTGTTTGAAGGACAAGGCAGATTTTTCTCGTAGTAGTCGAGCAGGAGCTGAGCAGCGGGAAGATATTTCTTCCACAGTATGATTTCAATGCACCTCGAGATAGAGAACATTCCTTAAGTACTCGTAAGCGAGATTTGTATTGACGGGGATTGTGTCTCGAGATAACGAAGAATGGTGTTGAGCGATGTCAAGTCACGCATTTGTACTGTGAACAAGATAGGCTGCGTGCAAATGAGCGTATATATGTCTGCGGCATCAAGCTTTGGGAGAACCTTGGAAAGAAGACGATGATTGCCGGCGGCTAGGGCAGCGTAAAACCTATCTTGATAGGGAAGGCGTATGGGAAGCTCCGGACCAAGAAATTCGGAGCATTTCGTACAACCAACACTATCACACCACAAGGCATGGATTACATCATCCATCGGGAGGATCTTACTCAAGCCGCTGTAAGTTTTGTCGATGACTTCATTGTGTTGCTCTTTGTTTTCATATTCGACCTGTTCCACGATGTATTGAACCATACGTTGGAGCCGTGTAAACATTTTCTCATTCACACTGCCTGGCTTCCGGGAGACTTGCAACACGAATCTTGAGAAGTGCGTCTTGATCAGGCGCTGAATGTTACGGTGGCTGTAGAACTCTCTTGGCTGTTGGGAGAAGACCTCGCGTTCGATTTCCGCAGCGAAGCTACGACAAACACCTCGTAATTTCCAAAGTTGACCAATTCCTGGGTGCGGTGAAGGGCAAAAAGGATAAGAAGGATCTTTTGAAGTGATGACAAGTTCATGTATAACCATCTGAAAGAGTTCGGCGGGGAGATCGAGAAGGTTCGACATGACAGGGGGCGTAGATAAGTAATGAATCGATCTTAAAGATTCGTCACTATGGGTCGAGTCGCGGGGTTGAGAGTCGCTGTTGAGGAAGCGGGGAAGAGCGGTAGTGGGCGGAGCGGCTTTGGGTAAGAAGTAGCCAGCAAGTGACCACTTCATCTACAACAACAGGTGCGGGTGCCTAAAGTAAGGACTCTACGAAGGGTTCGTCCGCAGAGTGCAAGCGCTCATCAACAGTGTCACTTCCAGAGGTGAAGGTCGATACATAACGGTTTCTAATATCATTTACGACATCGTTGCCAGGTAGTCACCCACGCATTTACCTCCCCACTAGGTTTTACTCGGATATCGATGCTGTAGCGTGCTTTCTCTATCTTCCCGTGGAATCTTTGATGAATCATCAACAATATGTGTCGGAATTCGTGCCTAGAGATCGTCAAACTCGTGAATCAATATCACCAAGACCTGCAACATCTGGCTCTAATGTGATTATAAGAACCACACACACATCTTGAGATATGTCATAAATTGATTGCTTCAGTCAACTGGATTCATAGCTTCAAGCGGCAAATGATTCGAGCCTCACTGGATTTGAGTGTCTCGAAGCACTATTTTATCACAGATGAGTTTTATATATGACGTTAACAAAGGACTCGTGAGCCAGTCACGTCATCAATCCTGCACATAAACAACTTCCGGTATCTTGTTAGACACAATGCTGTTTAAATCTGTCGACTGAGAGTTTACATTGATGTTGTAGCTTCACAAATGATATCTTTCCTCGACGTGTAGGCATCTACAAGCGCACAAGAGTATGCCTGATCAAGGGCCGTAGGCTGTGTCACCCGACATTCTGCCTCTGCCCGCCGCTCATCCCATCGATTGCTCAACATGCAACGGATGACTCGAGATTACGCTTGATCAGCTACTACCTGTGGCAGCAACGCGCTTCCCAGTCACTTTCCAAGCGTAGCTTGCCTCGAGTGGGGTGAAGTTCTTCTTGCCCTCGCGAAGCTTCTGTCGATAAGACTCGCCAGCTGCCGAGAATTGCGCAGCTTTCTCGGCAGTCATCTGCTTAACCTCTGCCTTCATCGCGTTGTATTCCTTATTGCGACGCTGACGCTCTTCGCGCTTAGCCACACGCTCCCGATAAGCGGCATCACGAATCGTCCTCTCCTCGAACTTGGCGATGAAATCGTGGATAGCTTCTGAAAGACGAGGGTTGGTCGGAAGGTAGTGCTGCTCGAACATGTCTCCTGTCGTAAAAGTCTTTTCGTAAAGTTTCTTTGCGATGGTATACGCCATCTGCTTGAACAGCTTGTCGCCAGTAGGGTTGTGGGTGGTGGTAATCATGTCGATGATAACCTTCGAGGGAACAGTAGAGTTGACGCGACTGAAGAAGCTGTTGAAGATACCTTGAGCAAACGAGCTCATACCGAAGGCGTCTGCGGCGCAGCAAATTTGTAGGTCCTGGAAAGGGTCCTCGGCGTCCTTGATGGGCTGGCCCTGGGCATTCTTTACCACATACTTTTGAAACTGATACACCCTCTTAGAAGAAGGTAATTCCAATATCAATTTGACGACCCTCTTCGCAGCGTCGATGTTGATGCCCTCCGGTACTTCAATCTTGCCGTTGACCACGAGGTCGTGCTTTCCCGAGACGGCCTTGAACAGGGCCATTGGCATTTCGAGAACATGCTTTCCTGACATGATGAGCTTGCCCAGAGAGTCTACGAACTGGACCTTCTTGCCAGATACCAGAGTCTTGCGCCTGATGTAACCAATACCTTGGACGTACCGGAGGCCGCCAGGGACATCCTGCTCTAGGGGTAGGGTATTCACAATTCGCGCAGTACTGGCCATCTTGATGTCCGTTCCGATCTTAGTCATCTTTGATCTCTGTTCTTGACCACTACTGATAATTTTTCGAGTGTAGTGTGAGAGTGAGACGATATTGCTTCGAGAATATTGCCCTGGACGTCGTGATGGAGTATTCTACGAGTAAGGCAGAGAGATTTATGTACTGGAAGGAGAATTCCCCAAAACAGCGTTTACAGTGTACCACATGATCAGCTGACTATGCTAGGACCATTGGTGATTCTGCCTAGAAGTATTACTATGCTGATGTGCGCGATTTACGCTATATTCACTCGAGCATGACACGAACCGAGAGGGGAAGACAGAAGCTTGGACGATCAATTTCAAGCATTCGCACCAACAAAGTATGATCTACAATCGAGGGGAAAGGAGCACGCGGCATTAATAGTGAAACTGCACGTCGACAATCTACAAGTAAGTTCTATGCTAAAAGAGGTTGAATTGACTACGTCATCCGCAAAATTGACAATGAGAGATCTCAAGCGGAACCCTCTTCTCACATATCTTGTTCTAGAAATCCTTCTCTACGTATCATCTTTGGACCACGAGATTTCTTCTCGAGTACCCGAGTACGCAACATAAGTTCCTCCGCCTCTCGATCAGCATACTCATTATTTTGGTAACGATGCGAAAGATATGGATTTGTTAACGCTGTACGGCCATCTTAGTGTTTTGGTTCGCACGAAGGGGATTCCGCGTGAATTGAGTCGAAAGCTGAACAATTTGATCGAGTGCCGGAGTTTTATATCTAGTAAATTCAGTCGAAGCAGTGAAAGTAGTTTCCCGCCGCTCCTTGATACATGAAAAGGACTACCCGCAGACCTCCGCTTCTCAGTGTCCCAAACGTGTCATACATTCACTGTTGTTTCGGCACCTCCCTCTGCGTATAAAGTCCCCCTTTTCCTCCGCCTAGCTCTACTCATACCGGACACGAGATTCATTCTCAACTCTACCAATCCACCTACATATCAACATCGATCCACCCCGATCCTTACGACCCTGACTATCCTTTCGGAACGCTCAGCGTAGAGATGGCTCCTATGTCGCTGGCTCAGAAGCTTGCCACTAGAGATGCAAAGAAGACACCTATAGCATCTCCTACAGCGGCATCCTCCGTTCTCGTCAATGCTTTTGTCACCGCTCCTGGTTCGAAGGCGCGTCAACAAGAAGCCGAGGTCAAAGTTGTGGATGCTGGCAAGATTTACCCCTTGTCCTTTGGTGACCGCAAGCTCCTGGCTACGGGACCCAAGGTGCAGATCACCGACAGCGAGGGCAACGTCGTTACAGATATACCCATCGCTCTCTTCCGTGCGACGTCGACCAAGAAGGAAATGGTAGCAGGTACCAATGGCACCGAGCCATGCATCATCAAGCTTCCCACGAATCTCGAAGTCCAACCAGTGAAGGATTTGATCAAGCACTTCATGGATTTGACTACCTGGAACAAGTTCGCCAAGGACTTGCACTCTTACCAGTCGACGTACTGGGATCTCCAGTTGTGTAGCGCTGCAGATTTTCTCGGAATGAATGTCTACACCCAGCATCTCTTCAACTGGTACTGGGCACGTATCAGCTCCGGTTCTCTCCCAGATTACGCCGATATCGACGCCATTTCTGCCGTCCAAACCCCGGTCGGCGATAACATCTTCCGGAAAGTCGTTAATGCCATCGCGAGATTGGAATATGAGTGCCAGATTCCAGACCCGGATGACTACGGGGCGTACTTGAAGACCAACCAGCGCTTCGGTGTCGCGGTGGAAGAGGCCAAGAAGAAGATGCAGAAGCACCAGGCCTACGTTGACAAGAAGAATTGGCTTGATGCGAAGGCAAAGCTTCAGGAAGAGTCTGATAGACTGATGTATCAGCAGCGCCAGAAGCAATCAGAGGAGAGGGCAGCAACTCAACAGGCCAAGTGGGACGCGCAGAAGAAGAAGGATGCCGAGTTGGCGGCGCGAGTCCAGGCTAAGATGACGGAGCCGGGTAAGAAGAAATGGAAACCAGATGAGGCTGGGTACCTCCGTCGTGTACGAGGCATCAACGTACCCATCACGTAGCGTGAATCCTAGTGTTTGGACTAGGGGATGCGCGCGGGCTAGTGTTATTTGGGATTACTATGACCGAACCTGGGATATGCAGGTGGGGTTCATGTGTCGGCTTCTTCGTTTGCTGTCTATGTAGTATTCAGACTGGGTAGCTAGAACAAAGGTTAATGGCTGTACTCATTTTTCCGGCACTTATGAAATTCGAACTCTCTCATCATTTGCTCAGGTCTATCGTATGCCATAAGTGACTGGAATGACGATGACTCAGCTTTCTGGCGGGAATCGGTGACTTGAACTCAGGCTGTAGTGTGGAGTCTCAGACGATCTTCACCTCTTCCATGGGCAACGACCGCATCAATTCATCAATTCGTCTTTCCCATTTGTCATCTCCCCACCACGGCATTCCTCCAGACACACTTTCACTGGATCTTTCGGCTTTAGTGAAGAAGATTAGGAGAAAGCCAATTCTTTCCCATTGTACGGGCTTCTCAATCATTTGCCGAACCACAATTCCGCCTAGGACACGATGATCCAGATGCGACACTAGAAGTTTCAGAACGTACCCACGTATATACGGTGGATCGGCTGTTGTCAAATCGTAGTCTTGACGAAAAGAACAGTTGATATCCACGCTGTTGTTCCGTCCGAATGATCCCATGGGTGGAGAGGATCTGACTATGTCGCCGATGATATCTGATGACCAGGGTGGACACGATATCTCTGTGCCAGTCAGACCAAGGACATGTGTCCTAAAACGATGCTGGCATTGGAGACTTCTCCAAGATGAGCGGCGCCTATCACAGTATAATTCAGGCTGACAATCTTAGTCGTGTCTGGAAATACGTAACTAGACCAAATGATCTTTGCGTTTTGAACCGATGCCCAAGACCAAGAGGGGACCAGACGCGCAGGGCGCGATTCACGAGGCTGCCCCCATTCCCCCGATTCGAAAGGATTTGACGTCCACAACATGTCCGAGAGCATGCTGTTTCTCCACAATCCCGCGATGTAGACGTCGTCTGATCGTCGTAGCCGCGACATCCTATCGGTCAACGCTGCGATAGCTAGCAAACGATCGCTATCGTAGGTCAGTCTGAGGTTGGTGTACTCCGATATGGTTTTCTGCCATTGTTTTGTACTATCCATAATCTTATCACCCCACCCGATATCTTCTTCAAGGCCATTAGGGTCTGTTTTCCAGACTTTATCTTCACTAGCATCCTCTGAGGCAAAGCAAGTCTGGCATTCCCAGTATACTTGATGTTCGCCAAAGTGTACGGTGCGGGTCGAGAGCCTTCGCTCTTGATACACCCAAGCGCGAGTCAGAAGCGGCCACCGTTTTAGATCTTTGTTATAAGAGTGCTTAGGAAAAGCGTTAGAGTAACTAGGAAAAGTTCGCAGGCGCTCTCGAATGTATAGGTGGGGATGCTTGTCCAGGCGTGTCGTGAGAGGGCGAGCAGAAGAAAACAGACCGCCGTTGCTATCTTGGGCAGATGTAGCTGCGATGGTCGTGTATGCATGCTCATAGATATTTGCCATCGTGGCAACAGCTTCTTTCCAGTCCTCTTGGCTGTCCTGAAGGATACCTAGACCCGTTAGCCGCAGTTTTCTCATAAATTCCATTTCTGCATATGAACTCACATAGTGCATCAATCCAAAGATAATCAATACCTAGACGTCTGCAAAAGTTAACCGCATCTCGGAATGTCTTGGGCAAATCGGATGTGGCATAGCCTTTACACAGAAGCTCCACAGTATCAGCAGTCAGTTTGATAGCCGGACCGCATGGACCCCAACAATGACTCAGACAAACGTAGGGAGCTGAGACATTGGGTGTCTCTTTGAGACATACGTGATCAGCCGTGATTTTGAGGACCCTCTTCGGCAATCGACTGGTTAGTCGTTGTGGACAATGCTCGTGGCATTCTACACAATGAGTTGCCCAATTCGCAATTAGATCAAGAGTTTCATGTGAAGAGGTGTTTTCCGACAGTGCGCGATATTCTTTGAGGTTCCAAACAACAGAGTCGCAAGATTCGGTCGCTTGTGGTTGGTCTGTATAATTTATTAACTCGAACGGGTGTTTAGTTCAATATGACATACTGGATTGACGAAATACCTGCATAAAAAATGGATTCCGTCTCTTCATCGCCGAGGACCTTAAAATAGATCGATAGATTCCGGTTCCCACTAGGTGTTATTGTAAATCGACATCTCTTCTGGTCCTTGCTCCTTGATATAGAAGATAAAGCATCTAGAAACAAGATACAATTGCGACAACCATTTTCCGATCCTGCGACCATGTTCGCGAAGGTCTTGTTGTCACGCGCATTTTCGAAATAAATGTCGTCCGAAAAACCATCCATCAGATCACCTTCCACCAATTCGTCAACTAGTGATGCCTCGCAGCCAACACAGTAGTCTTTTCTGTCAGACATATCTTGGGGGAGGGGGACCTTTTGTGTTAGTAACGACATTCCGAAGTCGACCAAACTAGTCAACTTTCAGAGGATTCGTCCAAGAGGATTGATCTTTATTGCGATGCGACCAAGGTCCGAGGAAGTGTGCGATGGAAGCGCCTGCATCGGACTGAAGAACGTTGACGAAAAGCTGCAGCCTGGTAAGCTTATATAAAGAAGAGCACATGACGCATACCGCCAGGATGTGTGGCTGTGGCGCTGTTCTATGTATGCAATGAACAAATAACGATTAGCGGTAGTCAGCCTGCATGCCTGCAGCGTATCATGAAAGTAATATGAGCAAAGTACTCCAAAGACACTGGGAACGCGTTCGAGCGCTGCGGTAATACTCAATCGACATCCGCGAAAGCCCTGACAGAAGCGTAGTTGCGCAAGAGTAATTGATACAGCTGGTACTTGATGAGACAAGAGTCGGGAGACTTGTACCAAGCTCTCAGGTGTGCACGGCGCGGCTCACCAACGGCATTGGATGGATTGCATACAAGGGGCCGTGCGCTGCTGACGTAACCAAAGCTGGCCGAGTTCACAGCAGCTGCACATCGCGACTTGAGACCCCCACTTAAACACCGCGACAATGGCTTCAGGATACGGACTTGCTGGTGGTACGTACACTTCGCTTTCTGGGGGTTATTATTCGGAGCTTTGGAGGGGGGCGGACGCACCGGAGCGAGCGCAATGGCATCACGAAGAGTGAATCTTGAACAAATGCGAAGAGCAACAACGACGACCACACGACGTAACCACACACGCAGAATACACGAGCCCTTTAAAGATACATGGAAGAACAGGTGGAATTAGATCCGGCAGCAGCATTTGGTCGTAGGCAAGCCGCAGTTATACGAAGACAGCGCTGCTCCTACGGCAAGACCAAAGCGCGCGAACACGACAAATTATACCATCAACAGCCCGGAGAGGGTCTCTCGATTTCAAAGGCGCGACATCATGTCTCGAAAAGCCTGTCCGCTTCCCACGTTGCCAGAGCCATCCGCTTGCTCACTCCGTTTCCCCGCTTCCGCCGACCTTCTCACACGCGCCGCTACAAACCTTCAAAGCTCTCTGACCACAGAATTCAGACGCCAAAACCTGGCTCAGTGCTAAC
Organism: Alternaria postmessia; assembly: GCF_024291825.1. Lineage (NCBI taxonomy): Eukaryota > Fungi > Ascomycota > Dothideomycetes > Pleosporales > Pleosporaceae > Alternaria > Alternaria postmessia. The sequence continues at coordinate 20,762 of NW_026260196.1, read as the reverse complement.
ACGATATCCCAGGCCCATCCCGCTGCTTCCCCTTCTGGCAAGAAGTCCTAGCATGCTACACCACAAACACAAACGCCGAAGACGATTCGGGCAAAGCAAAATGCGCACCCGTCCTTGAGGACTACTACGAGTGCCTTCACCACAAGAAGGAGGTGCGTACATACCCATACTATCTAGCATGCATATACCAATCCCCATCCTCACATCTTTTCTGTACCCTTCCCTTATCCAACCTTCCGACCATTCACCCAGTCTTGAATTACGCTGACTCACAACTCATCCAGGCCGCCCGTACCCTCGCCCTCCAGGCCGCGTACCGCAAGGCCGAAGCCAACATCAAACGCGACGACGCACCTTCAGCGGGCGAGATAAGGCGATTGGGTGTCTTGGATGCGCCGCTTGAGGAGAAGAACCTCAAGGCGAGCAAGTGGTTCCCGCACAAGGAGATTAACTAGACTGGACTATTTCATGGTCTGAGGGAGCACGGATGGCTGAGAGGAGTGGGAAAGTGGGATACCGTAGCATATATATTTGCATGGGTAGCTGGAAGAATGGCAATGAGAAGAGATTACGCTATCTTTCGTGTCGATACACGGCCATGCCATTTCTTGCTAGTGACTGAGAGACGCTCGTCTGTGTGTTTTCACATCTGATCTTCTCTTCGTTCCCAGACCCACCATCAACAAACCAAGGCACACCCAAAGTTACAAATATACTTTCATTTCTCTAGTACTACTGATGTACTCCTGATTCCCACACCTCTGCGATCCGAATACCACATGATCCATTCTCTGAATGATGCAAAACTGGAAAGACTGATCATGCAATCATCATCATAACGCTTCCCATATCCAGTCAATGCTACGACCCGTAAACGCCATAGCGGAGTGAATCGACCGATCGACATGATACCTATGCGATAAAGCATAATGCGTCGGAAAAAGATACAGTGAATAAAACAACAACCCTGGAACTCCATGCTGATAGACACGCCATCGCAAACACCTTATTTCAACAGCAGAATGAGAGAGCCGTTATAAAACCATCCATGATCAACGTTCCTTCTTCGTAGTAAGCATTGCCCTGGAAACCATAAGGACACGAGCTCGGCGACATAGAAATGTTGGCTAGCGTAGAGGCTGCTGTCGTAAGATATATCCGCATAGTCTTAGTGGTCGGAAGCGTGAATCTTGTACCACAGCGCGACACAGGAGTGCTTAGACCTCCTCGTGGGCTCCGTTGATAAATCCTACATGTTCGCAGGGACACTTGTGCGACTCAGATGAGGAGGCGGTGTAGCCGTAGCCCGACTACCAATGCTGCCGAGGCCGTGGGCTTGTGCCATGCTGCGGTGGAAGGAGCCAATTTTCTGGAAACCCCTGCTGTTTGTTAGTATACTACGTTCTACCCACAATGGATACGACACTGTGACTTACTTTGAAAGATCGTAGCTCTCCTCTTCAGGCTCGGCTTCTTCCTCAAAGCTTGTCAAGCTAGCACCTCGTACCATTCCTCCATTGCCGACAATACCCAATCCAAGTCCGTTGACATTGCTGTTTGATCGCGAGCGTTGATGCTGGCTTCCAAGATCCCGGCGACTAACAGGTCGAGAGACAGTGCGGCTTGGACTTTCCGGACCAACATCCTCATCTTCGTCGGCTTTATCATCACCGTCTTGGTCCCGGTCTTCCTCATCTTCAGGCTCCGCGCTATTATCTGGCAGCATGGGCGGTGAACTTGGATGGTCCTCGTCATCACCGTCTTTGAAGTCTGGACGCTGCAGCTTGATAGGACTCAATTCGAGAGGTGCTTTGGCGGGTGTGCTGGGGAGGTCGACGAACTTCCAGAAAGGTGCAGGGCTGGAGAATGCCATGTACTGGCTAGGCATCTGGGCAGTACTGGGAGGTGCGAGACGAGGCGCATGGCGAGAGACAAGTGGCGTTACAAGAGCATTGTTCATTCGACCGGCATCGTAACCACCGCTCATATGGTGCGATCCAGCATCCGAGTACAAAGTCGGCGGTGAGTTTCCCACGTCAGTCTTCATACCTGGGACGCTTTGTTTGACAGGGTCTACACCAGGTGAGGATTCCAAGTTGCGATCATCCTGCTTGATATGGGGGAGACCTTGGCTTTCGTTGGCACCATACATGAGGCGCTTCGCTGGAGTAACGAAGCGATCCTGGTCACGTATAGTCGGTGATTGTTTGAAGCCTCCAAACGGACGTGGGCCGCGATCCGGAGTGTACGATTCGTTTGCCATGGGAACGGACGATAGCGGAGGCGTAGCAGATCGTGGAGGCGACTTGACACGGGCAGAGTATTGACCACTGCGAGTATCACAATCCAGAGCACCAACGAGGCGCTCGGTGGCCTGGGACGGATTTCCTAGCGCGGGTGAACTAGGCCCGGAGCCTTCTATGCGATATCCGATCTGAACTCCACCTCCCTTACGAGGATTCAGCAGCTGCTTCTTGATGAACTCTTCCTTTTCGGAATCCGCGATCTTCCATTTCATGCCCTTGCCAGGCTCATCGGTACGGCGTGCAACCTTGGCGAACGACTTGTTAAGAGACAAGTTGTGCCGGATGCTGTTCTGCCAGCCGCTGTTTGTGTACCGGAAGAAGGCATACCGAGATTTGATGTAGTCGTATATGTTCGCAAGTGTGAGCATCTCTTCCTCGCTGCTAAGAATCGCTTGGCCGATGAGCTGGGCATAGCTGTGAGGCGGCTTGACATCTTTATTAGCGTCTAAACTATAGTCGGTATTGTCTCCAGTCTCCAACACGACTGCGCGAGAGAAGGTAGCAGGCGAGCCCTTGCCGCGCGGGTCTTTCTCGCCTCGGAAAGTCATCGGCGTGCCAGGTTGTGGGTAGCCTGGTGTGGATGTCATCTGGTTGTAGTATGCTTGTGAAGATTGGTGCTTGTTGCGGGGGTGTGAAGACGGTGGGAACGGATCGTAATGATCGCGCTTGGGTGTAGGTCCGCTAGGATGGGCATGCTGATGCGACTTGGGCGGCGGGTTGCCATCGTTGTCAGACTCAGCAGCATCCTCGCTCTTGACTTGACGCCACAACATGGGATGGAAGTGGTCTTCTTGATTGGCAAGCAGGAACAACATCTGCGTGCTCATGATGCTGATACAGATACCCGAGTGCAGAGGCGCCTTGTCTCCTCTGGTCAGATGGCGATCGTCCAGCTTGAGGCCGTTACGGCTGTTGACAGTGATGTACCACTGCTGATCATCAATCTCGAAGTTGATCTCGGCGTGGACGCGGGAGATCTGGCGCTCAGGGCCAAGATCTATGTGCACGCCCCAGTCCTGGCGATGAGGCTCACTGGTAGGCAGCCCGGCGATATCAGGCTGGGAGCCCTGCTGGTTGTTGCGTTCTCTCGAGTCTACACGACCGATTCTAACTTGCGTGTCCTGAACGAAGAAGCACCAGTCGCGCGCAGCAATCTTGGCAAAGGCCGCGATGTTCTTACCCTCATTGCGCTGAGACTGTAGGTCGTTGGCATAATCGATGGCGGCGTTGGGCACATAGCTGGGCACGCGGAGGGCAGCGATAACGAGGTTCTGGCGCTCTATGGGATCCATAGTGTCTGCGTCTCCGCCGTTGGGCAGTGTCGTGTTGGAGTCGTTACTAGCGACGGATTCGGTGATGCGTGTACGGGGAGGGTCTGCGGCGGCTGGGGCAGGCGCCTCTTGGGCGGAGCCATTCAACTGTGCGAGTGAGTACAAGTTCGCCGCAACACTGGTAGTGGTTGGGCTGCTCACCCGCCTACGCTTCCGCGAGGGCGTGGCATCTGGCGTGTCAGGTTCAGACTGCTGTTGAGCGTCTCTACGCGAGCGTAGTCCAGTTCTACGGGTCGACATGTTGCATACGGGCGAGAGACTCTGTACGGAGAGGGGAAAGAATCAGCGAGTGTTGTGTACATGTATCAACTATTTGTTTGTGGTGGTGGTGACAGCGGACCATGGGAGGGACGAGCCAGCCACAGACACGGGTGCGAATACCAGCCAGCCCGCCCCACCAAGGGACTCGACACACGCGGAAATGGGGTGCTGCTTACCGCGAAACGTTGGCTTCGGGTTCCCAATACAATGCGCGCGTTAGGAAAGCGTCTTCCAGGGAGTGGGAGCAGTCCGAGAACAGGCGTCGCAGCTGGGTGGTGACGAGAAGGAAGACTGCGGTCGGCGTCGGAAGCGTCGACGTTTCCAGGTGTTTGTTATTCAAGCACGACGCGACTTTGCTGGCTAGCGCAACGTGGCGATGACCTCAATTCGCAGCGAGATGATGCGCGACGCGTGCGGGGGGACGGTGATGACAGTTGGCCGAGGCGCGTGAAGGGGTCAGGATAATGAATTGGCTATCGATAGAGAGATAATGGAGCAGAGCCGCAGAAGGGGACAAATTACGTCGCCTTGGTCGAAGGAAACCAAGCTGCTATCCGTGCGCACAACCTTGGAAGCCCGTGATCAAAATAACGCGGTAGCTGAGCGCGCCCAAATTGCGCCTGAGCGACCCAGACTTTGCATTCAAGCCCTGCGACGGTACCGGGCGGGATGATGGCCATATGACATCCGTTTCCCTTCGCTGCACGCTGGGGTTTTCTTTTCTGCCCATCGCGACTCCAAAACGCTGGTAATCTGTGCGCGTTCGATTCGCCAAGCAAACAATGACGCTATGCATCAGGGCTTGAAAACCGTTCGCATGTCGCCAACAGGATCGCTGCCAACGGCCCACACCCACACCAACACCAAAAAGTCGCCAATCGTTGCCGCTTCCATCCGCTGACGCTTACTCACTCGCTTCCTGTAGTTTACTACACGGTCATGAAGAACGTCCTAGAAATGTTTGTCCTATGCCCTGCATACGATCGCAACCCCGGGCGTTCGTCGCGTGACGCATTGATTTTGCATCCCGTTAGCTGCATTTGTGACCTCGTAGACGCGTTTGTTGACTCTACATCGTCATCGAAGCTCCGCGCCGAAGCGCCCCCGGCCCGCGATACGGCTTACCCCTCAATCCAAAGGGATGAGGCACAACAGGCGTGTGCTCTCGATTGGTTCAGCTATGGGTGTGGCGGTTTCATTAGGAAATTTGACAGGCAAGGCGAGTGCACTTCATTTCAACACATTCATGCTATATGTACAAGTATCGTGTCTTCATAATACTAGCTATGACTAGAGAATTAAGGATTGAACATTATTTTATCCAAAATACAACATCCCTCTACGACTCCCTCTAAGAGGTGTAGTCGCTGGTGTCAAGCTCAGCGCTAAGAACCAACTTGCGCGAGCTAGCACCGACGTACACCGTCTTGGGGTACTCGGAAATAACCCAGTTCTGGGAGGCAACATCCCAGTTGCTAACATCACGGCGGGTGATGTCGGCGTGGAATGTAGCGCTCTGACCGGGCTGGATGCTCAAGCGGTCAAAGCCACGGAGCTGGACCTTGGGGTCCTCAGGTCCACCAAGCGCAACGTAAGCCTGGACAACCTCGTCACCAGAGACAGTGCCGTTGTTGGTGATGGTAGCCTCGACAGTGAAAAGGACGTCCCACAGAGCGGGGTTGCCACCTGGAGCGCCACCAGCGGGGATGCGAGCTTGGGGTGAGCCGTCGGCGTAACCGGCAGGCCAGGTGTGGTTGACACCGTACTCGGGGTCTTGCGACGCTTCAGCAAGGTCGGTCGAGTTGAGGTAGGGGAAGATATAAGTAGCCGGGCGGGTAGCGTTGGCGGGAAACTGGTACTCCTCAATATCACGGCTGAAGTTGCCGAGAGTGGGCGCGGCGATAGTCTGGCCAGTAGCGGGCTGGTATGGGCCGGCTGCCTTCTTCTCGACCTTGATGTCAGAGTACTCGAAGGTAGTGTAAGAGAGACCGAAACCGAACTCGTAGATGGGAGTGATGTCGTTCTTGTCAAAGGCACGGTAGTCGATGAAGACACCCTCGTCAAAGTTGTCCTGGGGGCTGCCGTGGCCGTTGGTGGGCTCGTAGATCAGGTCAGGACCGTACTCAGGTGCGGAGCTGCCGATAGTGAAAGGAAGCTTGCCACCGGGGTTCTCGCGGCCGTACAGGATATCGGCAATAGCGTTACCGGACTCTTGGCCAGGAAGACCGGCCCAGAGGATAGCGGTGACGTTCTCGTTGTCGTAGAAGCTGTCAACAAGGACAGGGCCGACAGAGTGGATGACAACAATGGTGTTGTTGCACAGCGCGGAGACGTTCTGGACCAAAGTCTGACCACCCTGCCAAAGAGTGAGGTTGTTGCGGTCACCAGCGTTGCCATCAACGGTGATGTAACCCTCACCAGAATCGGCGTTGACGAAGACGATAGCGGTGTCAGCCTGGCTAGCCATAGCTTGGATCTGAGTGTAGGCGTAGTTATCAGTAACAGAAGTAACGACACCGCCATTGTCAGTAACCTCGCGCTTGATAGACTCGAGAGGAGTGACGAGATAAGGGAAGTCAGCGGTTCCTGAACCCCAGCCCATAGCCAAGGTACCATTATCGCAACCACGGTCAGCACATCCGTTGGGGCCGTACTCGTTCTCAGCAGCGTCGTTGCCGAACACAGCAGTCCACTTCTCGTTTCCGGTAAGAGGGAGAACGCCAGAGTTCTTGAGCATGACAGTGGACTTGGCAGCAGTGCGGCGAATGGAGCGGAAGTGGTCCATGCGGACATCAACATGCTGGTTGATAAGTCCGTAACCAGTCTTTGCGTAGTAGTGCTCGTATCCGTATGTGTCGCGCTGCCAGCTGTCGAAGTTGACGGGAATAGACTCATCAAGGCCGACGTAGTAGTAGGCGGCCATGATGCGGACAGCAGCATCGTCAAGACGCCATTGGGGAACGGTGCCGTTGAGAATGGAGATTGTAAGGTTGGGTCCCCAGAAGGACTGGCCGGAGTTGAAGTCGGTGTCACCGGGCATGGTCATGTCCATACCAGCAAGAGTGGAAGCAACACCAGAGTGCTGGGCATCCCAATCAGACATGATGAATCCCTGGAAGCCGAGCTCGCCCTTCAAGATGTAGTTCTGTAGGTACGAGTTCTGGCAAACCTGCGAGTTGTTGACCTTGTTGTAAGAGCACATGATCGAGCCAGTTCCAGCACGGATGGCATCGGCAAAGGGCCACAAGTACAGCTCGTGCAGAGTCTTGTCGTCCAAGTTGGAGCTAATCGCATCGACGAAACCAAAGTCTTCGAATTGACCGGGCTGGCGGAAGTGCTCCTGCTCGTTCATGATGTAATGCTTGGTGCAAGCAATTACACCGGCATCCTGAATACCGCGGACGGTGTCGGCGACAGCAATGCCAGACAGGACGGGGTCGGGAGAGAAACCTTCCCAGTTACGCTGAGTATATGTCAGTAGATATCATGGTGATGAAGTTGATAAACTTACGCCACCCTTGGGGTTGCGACCAAGAGGACCGACGACGGGACCAAGTTGCACATCGACACCCTTTGCGCGATGCTCCTGACCCATCTGGTAACCACGTTGGTAGAACTCGCCACGGTCCCATGATCCAGCAATAGTGCCTCCGGCTGGGAAAGCGGAGACGTAGTCTGCGAAACGGATACCCAGAGGGCTGTCTTGCATACACAAAGAGTCGAAGCCGAGACGGGGAATGGCGCCGACGTTGCCGACGCAGGCCTCACTCTGCCATCCTGTTCCGGTAGTGAGATTGACCTTCTCGAGAAGAGTCAGCTGGCTGACGAATGCCTTTGCCTTGGTAATGGCATCGGCCCAGTCGCCGGTAGTGTCCTCTACCCAGCTGTTGTGAAGTCAGTAAAGGTGTCTTCGGATGTCGGAATAAAGTCTCGCGCAATGCGACTGCCGAGTGTGAAGTTTAGTGGAGCCTGCACTCCTTCGCTCTTCCCCACACTTGTCAAGCGCACTTCTAGCGGGTCGCATTGCGCAAAACGTCGGGTTTGTACGTACGGAGATGGGTAGAAAGGTGGGCTGTCAGCAAAGTCCAAAGGACTACTGCTGGTGTCATTTGCGCCCGGTGTGGTGTTGTTAGAATACTTGTTTATTGTCAGCGGAAGCTCGTAAACACGACTGCAAGGTTGAATTGTACTGGACGGAAGAATGGGAAAAGAGCAACAAAAAGATGCGCAAAATCAGGCAGCATTTTCGCAGCTTTGACATGAATATCTCGCAGCGACAATGCTGTTGCGAGGCGTAGCTACAAAACAAATAGACGTACCTGGGCATGGGCAAGGCCCGCCAATAATGCTTGTGCAAGCCACAGCATGACGTCTGGCTGGCTGGGAAACGCGAGTTGAGATGTACAAGTACACAGTAATAATTAAATTTACTGTGCTAACATGTAAGTAGGAGTTGAGAGCGCTCGCAGACACAGGCCAAATTTCACGGGCACCATGGCAGCCTTTATTCACTGCGATGAGCAGCAAGTGACAAGGGCAGGGCATAGCTTCCCCAGCTATCCGTCCCCTAGCACCATGCGCCGTCACAACCCCAGGCGCAAGCGGCTGGCTCTTTTTTTGCGGGGAGCATGTGCAGAACCTGCTGATCTCCGCCCTTGGTGCCCTCAATGACTCGATGGAGCTCAACCCGGGGCGTCCGCTCTGTCTTCTGGCCCCGATGTTTCCTTGGAAGCCCCATCACATGCTCTCTGCTCAGTCAAACGTCCTGCATATATGCAGCGACCATGGCCTACATGCAGCTGCATCACGTCAGGGAAGCTCCACAAGGGAAGAGCAGAAGTATTGTTTCTGTCCCGTCGCGCTCAACCTGTGTGCACGGTCGCGTCAATTGCCCCGGCCATGTACATCGTCATATACCTACGTCAACCCTGGACGTGCATATAAGCTCCTCTCGAAAGCCCTTTCCGAACGCCACAACAAAGCCAAGCTAGGGAATTGGGGGTGCGTGAGGCGAGCTATTTGGCTGGCCCACGACCTCCAAGCCCAGGGCAAGACACGCAGTGCGGGGTCGATGTCGTATGCCAGCTTTCATCGAACTGCGCCCCATAGTCGCAAGCCTTGGTGTCTAGCAACTACATGGTAGCGCCTGATGTGAGGTCCGATACTCCGTTGGGCTGTACAATCGGCCGGTGTAGCTCCTCGGGGTAGACCCAGTATTTTCATGGAGCACCCGCATTATACATTGGCGAATCTTCGGCAATACCGTTTGCGGAATTGGATCCGTTCGTAAGCTCACAGTAACGTTCCGACTCCTACCTCGGCGTTTGGTTTCCAGCAAGTTAGCAACCGGTCGAGTGCGCTTGAGAACTTTTCCACCGGGTGATCTAGTAAGCACCAGGGTGCTCTCGTGGACTGCCCCACACGGCAGGTAGTACATGGGAAAGTCACTCACGTCACGTATCTTGTCAGAGTAACCTGTCTCCGACGCTGACCCAGTTGTGCTACTCCTCTACCTTAGAGCAGTATCGCGTCGATACAAGGCGGCACCGCGATCCGTCGGTAAGACGTTCGGCATGTTACCAGCGTTCCGCGAAACTTGGCTGTGCCGCTCTGTTAGTCACCAGGTTGAAGATGGTGTGATGTACCTTCGACTTCAAGTTCGCCTCAGGGTACATCAGTAGCTTGCAAACTCTGATACTTGGAGGCATAACTAGCCAGGTTCGCTGCGCGTCCTAAGAATAATCTAGCGATACCCAAGAACCCGTCTCTCAGCGTGGCGATCTCACCTTAATAAACGTGGAAGCTAATATATAGCCTCGCGCGTATAAGGTATACCGCTGACTGTGGTCAGTCTAGAAGTCGTCTTCCTCCGACGTCTTGCATGAGTCGCTCATGCTACGTACCTCGCTCCATGGCACACATTACGTCTAGCTGCAGCAGTCTACCAAACTTTCACGAGCTCTATGGAAAGATGCCAATACGAGCATACTTGCGCATTTCACGAGAGCTGGTGAAGGAGACTTGAAGAGCCTCTACTCTTGCAAAGTTTGCCCAAGATTACTCTATCATCTCGGCACGGTCACATCGTATTACACCGAGCCGAACCCTCATTCCCGCAGTCGAGCCTAGCTTTTGAGTTTGACTTTCAAGGTGGCACCATGCACTTCCTGTACTGGATACAACGTATTTCGCAAAAGTTGTCGCGACCAGTACCTCCGATGCGAAGTTTGCCCGGAGTCCCAGGTGCGCCATTTGGACCCCTCTTGCTCTAAGCCAAAAGCAGATTGGCGTCTCCATCGCCACATCTGAGCTGAACAGCTACTCATGCACGGGAGCAGCCGGTGTCTCCGAACATCGGTTACTCGACATAGGAAAGCATCATCAAAGATACCTTTGCTTCCCAGATAATCCATTTTCATACACCGATCAAGTGACCATCAGCTCAAGAGATTACAGGCTCAGCGACAAAGTGTTTCCGAATTTCATCCTGCTGAGAGATCGCGACCACAGGAACCTCAAGCCTGCTACCAAACTTTACCGCAATAACGAACAAACACGATTGGATCAGGCCGATGGATACGAGGATTAGACTGAATAGCACCGGACTACGCAGCTGAATCCTAACTCCTTGTGCTGGCGCATGTCCTGGGACGATCGCTTTCGGGTTCGTTTCTGCCGCTGCTGCAACTACGCCGATAGCGAATCGTGAAAGCAGGCTTGCCATCTCTACTACACTGTTGTTTTGAGGTTCTCCGAATGTCATACCATAGGTGTAAGACCCCCATTCACTCGTCTCCGGTCCCAATGTGAATATTTCTGGATGGCGCTCCCCAGAAAGTGCAATCGCTTGAGCAGCGATAGCGACATTTGTAGCCGAGAGATATCTTGGTGCTGATACTGTTATGTTACAGTCATAGTAAAAGAATCCAAAACTCGATATCGTTGAGCCAGGAACAGGTGGACCAGCCGGTTGTTCAAGAACTTTGACATTACCACATCCTGGTCCGCATTGGGCGGTTGGTGTTGTAAGAACGGGCGTGGTAAGATAGAGGATAGACTCAAGCAAAGAGGAAGGAAAGTATACGGCCTCTCCAGTGCTGTTGATGTTGATCACCAGGAGACGGTCAGTTTCACTGACCCAGAATGTCGGAGTTCGACACGATCCAGACGCAATTGCAATATCATCCGTATAGATCGAAACAGCCTTCAGGGGTACGTTTTCTTCCGCCGATGTAGGGTCAAGAACTGCTGAGTCACGGAATACGTACTCCCAATGGTCGGTCGCATTCCAAAACATTGCAGGATTCTGAGCCCAGGGAGTGCCGCTCAGCGCTTCTTGGGGTAACATGGTGTAATTATAGCTGCTTCCTATATCCCCAAGTATATGGGCCGCAAGACGTTCAACAAAATTGCGATTGTGGAACCGCGAGGGATGTGGTGCAAATCTCGTTAGATTCGCGACTGCCATGTCTGATAGACCTTTTTCGCGATATATGTCCGCTGGACCTGGATCTCCGGATAAAGTCAGACTTAGAGTCGCAATTCCTGTTTGAACTAGCTGGGAAGTGTCAGTATGCGCCACCTTTGTAGCTAGAGAGACTGACAATATTCAACAATAGCCAACAACCGCAGATGAACCTAATTTTCGTCTCTTGGGTAACAAACATGAGTCTCACAAGCTGTGTCAAGCTGTCGCAGTGAATTATGGAATCGACCTAGCTTGTTGGATCAGCGGTTTAGGTGCTCATTAATCGAAGAGCAAGCACGACATACCTCATGACCCGATCTTTTTCTACTGTTCAGGATCCACCACCGAAGATCAAGCGCGATACCCTTGAGACCGCTTGCGACGTTCAAGCCGAACGCGATACCCAGCCCCACGATAGCCGCATCGAAAGCTGACTTTGTGTAGGGGCTAATTACTCGATCTTTGTGGAGCCATACCAGGCCATAGAAGCTTGCGATAGGGATCCAAGAAATTGCGCAGCTTACAAGACCTGGGAAAGCATGTTTGATTTTGCCCTTTGTGAGTAAAGTAGGGCTGGGCTGTGCTATTGTTGTGCCTCTTCTGGTTGAGGGTGCGGACGAACGTCTCGAGTTCCCTGCGATCGCATTCTGCTCTACAAAGGAATTGCAATCAGCATTGCATTTTATCCCACAATCAGGGAGTTACGGCTAACCAGACTGGGTCAACAACGGATCCTGTGCTTCTTCTGCTTCGAAGCTCCGACGAGTTGGAGTTTGTCCCGACGGCGCGAGGCTATCCCCATCGGACGATGGTGATTCGGAGCGCGTAATGGGCCGGATTGGAAGAAGAGGCACTGGCGGAGTAGAATTCATTGCGCGCAGTATCTGTCAAGAAAACAAGTGATGGAAAGCAGACAAGTCATGAAATGGACCAGACCGTGGATGCCTAAGAGTCTGTTGTTATATTCCCCCAAGCACAATGCCACTTCAGCCACAGCTGACATCATATCGGCAGTGGTCACTCTGGTCGGTCAATACTTGCATTATCTATGCGATGTGGTGTGTCAGCTGAAGCTGCAGAGGCTTTGCGCCGAGCCATCCATCAGCAGGGTAGACGATTAATTGTCCACAATCTTTTCGCGAGTGTGTAGCAGTAGGCGTTTTGCCATACCATATCTAGATTTAGAGGAGAATTGTGGTTCTTATAAAGGCTGGGTAGATACGTCAGAGTAGGATGGTCTCGTGACATACTAAACTCAGTATAGCGCCAGGTAGAAGTGGCTGGTGAATGCAGAAGTCGATCGCGCATAGGACGCCTAGCACCATCACCCACATGCGCCACTGTTCACACGAGAAAGGGCGGAAGAAGATCGTCTCTATGGCGGTTATGGTATCGTAGGTATCGGCGTCATTTAGCGTGGTTCAAGGGCTGAGGCTTGGTTTTGGATGACGTGCTCAGCCTCGTTCTCTTACCCCCAGATCCTACCATACGAACGCCAATTATCCAACCAACATGCGTGAAAGACGCGCAAGTTAGAACTCCAGGCATCACAGCCTTGTCGCAGCTGAGATGCGCATGTCAAATGTGGGGTGTCTTGTTGATGTCTTGGTCAAGCCAATGGCTGTCAACGCCGCAAGGCTGCCTGCAGGCAACACAACGCCTTTCTTTGAGTCAACAGCCTTTCTGAGTCAAGCTTCCCCGTATCGAAGTGAAGTTTGCTTTCCATTTAAGCCGCATCTTCCAGAGCGTTCCATGTATCTTACGTCGCAAAAGCCATCTCAATCATCATGGGTTCTAAGTTGTCTCGCGTGGTACGACCGCAGGTGAAGGCTGTTGCCTCACCGGTCGCGACTGCCCAACATCACGACATCGACCATGTAAACGCGCAAAAAGGTCGCCAAGAGATCACTCCGCAATTACCAGACACTTTCGCCTATGACGATATCAACGTTGCAACTTCTATCACCACAACCGCCATTGCGCAGAGGCGCAACAGCGCCCCCGCCTTGTCGTCCACATCTGCAGCTTCCGTCGCTATGGAACAAATATACAGGATCTCTGCCGAACTTCGCCTTGCTCAAGCAGAACGTGACTTGATGTCCATCGAGTACGCCGGCACCGATATTGATCCAACGCCCGCAGTCGCCATGGTCCCGCCCTCTCCAGCACCAGCCCCGCCAGCTCCTATCCAAGAAACGGAAGTGCAGTGTATTGTATGCTGCACCCAGCTACCGAGTCTCAAGGATGTGAAGCATACAAAAGAGGTCATCAAGCCATGCAGAGAATGTGGAAGCGCGTACTGTGGATCATGCATAAAGAGGATGTTCACGGAATGTTGCAAAGACACCACTCGCATGCCTCCGAGGTGTTGCGTACAGATCCAACCTCATCACGCAAAGCCGCATTTGACAAGGGAGGAGTTTGCGGAGTTCAGATCAAAGTACGAGGAGTGGCTCACACCAAATCCGTTTTACTGTCCGATACCAACATGTTCGGCATTCATACCAGAACGACTTCTCCCGGAGGAAGTAACAAAGAGGAAAGGAAAGCGCACAGACTCTGGTATCGGAACACCAACCTCCAAATCTATCGCATGTCCAACCTGCGAAACAGGTATCTGCCCTGATTGCCGTCAAGTCGCTCATCCGGACAGTCTGTGCAACATCTCTGAGTTCGGCATCGATGCAGAGACGACAGAACTACTGAAGAGCTGGGGCTATAAGAAGTGTCCAAAGTGTGGACACGGATTGAAGCGGATGTTCGGGTGCAACCGTGAGTAATTCACCTGCACGAAGATCGTATGCGACATACACTAACTTCCTGCGCCTGTACCTAGATATGGAGTGTCGATGTGGTGCCCACTTCTGCTACGCCTGCATGGAAGATTACAACAATTGCAACGGAGGCTGCGGCGAGGAAGACGATTACGATGACGAGTCGTTCGATGAAGATGAAGATGAAGACGAAGATGCGTCGCCCGAACAACACGATGATACCGGACTCCCGCCTGACACGAATGATGTACCTGACGCTTCTAATGAAGCGCCCCAGCTTCAAGGCACTACTGGAGAAGCAGCAACTGCACTCCCGCAACCAGCCTCTCAGCCACGCAACCTTGACGGCGGAGGACACCGCTACTGGCAACGACAGGATCTAAACTTCGGCGAGGAACCAACAGAAGACTATCAAGACCGCTCATGGGACTGCGAACACGGGTTTGATTCATGCAAAACAACCCTTGCCAAAGCGCTGAACAATGACCCTTCGACTGAGATGGAATGTGTGAAATGCTGGTGTGCGATACATCCAGAGATCAAACCACCCAATGCGGCGTCAAACAAAAACACGAACGTGAGGACTGTACCCGCGGGCGCGAGGGGAGCGGATAGAGGAATTACACGGGGCATGACCGCAGGTCGAGGACGAGGACGGGGACGGGGACGGGGAGCATATGTACCCCCACGTGGACTCTTTGAAGCCCATGGCGCGATCGGAACAGCACCTCATCTCCGCCACACCTTGTCCTCTCCGCTGTCTCAAAGCGTGCCAGCACGCGAGCCTTCTCCGATGGAAGACGTTCAGTATTCTTCTGAACGAGTAGTAGATACCTATGGTAACACCATCGCCACCTCAGAGATAGGACTCCGGCACCGAGCATCCGACGAGGCGTTTTCCAGCAAGATCGTCCCAACGCGGGAAGATCAGGGCTCAACGCTTCGTGAGTTCGACAGGACACCATCGACTATCTTTTCTGAGTCGCCAGCCAAATTTAGCCTTGCGTACGAATGCTATTCTTGTGCCTTGCTTGTCTGCAAGAAGTGCAGAGACGGTATCTTAGATTCTCAGAATGCCGAAAGGCACGTCGATGAGGATTAGAGACGACAGCCTCTTCGATCCAATTTCTAGCATTTGCAGCGTTTGTACATACAATGAAATGAGCATCAGAAATGGAGGCGTTGAGGGCGTTAGGGTTACTTCTATACTGGCATTGTGAAAGGCATGAACTCTACAGCATCGGCGCATGATGAGTGGAAATGTCTATCTTCTCTACATAACGCGTTGTCTTGTGTCATACAAGGACACGCATACAATACAAGTGACATGCAAACAGAATCACGCTACTCATCCTCGTCAAAGTCATGAAAAGGCCAAGTCAGGAGCACTCTCTCCGCTTCCAATGGATCGTCTTTGAGTTTCGTTAAAACACCTTCCCTAATCATACTCTCCCTTTCTTTCGCCACACGGAAGTTTTCGTGCGATACAGATCCGTCAGGTAAAACGCCCATCATCTCCGACATGTTTGTTCTAAACGCATCACCCTCCTGGAGCGAAATTCTGAGATTTTCCCTTCTCTGCATCTCCTGTTCTTCGATGACGACTGGGCAGGTCGGTATACTGCCGTCGGCGGAGGATGACGCAAAGACTGACCAATTGCGGACGACTTGTGAAAGGTCGATCTGGAGATGCGCATTATTGCCTTGCCAGATCATACCAGCCTGGAGGAACATGTTACGCGTTATGAAAGCTCCGTCGTGCCCCATATAAGCCCGCCAATGCTGCTCGTTCAATTGCCGAGTTAACGCAAGGTACCAGAAATGTATGTGTCGACGTCGGTATTGCTCTTCTGCCCTGGCGCGTGCGGTTTTGTCCATAGACTGAAGGTCATCCGGGAGTTTTGGAATTTGAAGACCACGTGAGCCCTCGTCCACGTGGTTTTCAAAGGCTGGTGGTATGCCGGCGGTCAGCCAAGCAGGGAGAACCATGGCGTGTTGCCAGTCAATAAAACCGGTTACGATAAGGTTGTCGGTTATCAATATGTTATTGGGAGTGAGATCGGGACGTCGAAGTGTCGGGGTGTAGGATGTTGGATCTGCGGGTACAAGATAAGGAACAAGACGCAAGTAGCCTTCTAACGAACTGGCATGTTCTTCAGGATCTTGCTTCTTGTGACCGAACGATTCGATGTATTCACGGTCAGACGGATAGCGCGGTCGACCGTGAGCATGAATCCAGGCTAGCTCCTTGTCCGCGAAGCTCCGAAGGACGTGCTGAGGATTATTATGAGGACCACGGTCGATGTCCAGATCCTTGCGTTCGCCGTACCACCATACTGAGTGTGCATACGGACCTATGCACAGGCCGTTGTCCAATCCAGGTATATATATCCGGGGCATCTTCGGAGGCAGGTCACGAGAGTAGTATATGCTGCCACTGGCTGGCAACTTCATAGCGAATAGCTTGGCTTCCATGGTGACTATTTGATGCAAGATCTTGAATCTTTCATCATCGGTCAAGTGAACCCATACACTACTAAGCGGCTTTCCTGGCGTTCTTTCCATCAACATGTACTCTGCGCACACAGCGTTCTCACCAGTCGAGTAGGCTAGAACCTGAGGTACACATATTCCGTTCGCACGGAGGAGGTCTAGTGTCGCGACTTCACTTGCTACTGCTAATCGTCGTGGTACGGTCAACGGGTAGGGAAGACGTGCGAGTATCGATGCGCCATCATTCATCGTCACCTCCAGGATACGATTAAAACCACCTTCAGCGATCTTTCTTAACGTCTTGACGTCTTCAACGGGTTTATTGAGTGCTTTCGCAGCGACCCTCTTGAGCTCAGATACGTTAAAAGGCATGCGCCGTTCGGCTAGGCGGAGAGACTCGTTGGAACTAGGTGATCATGTTAGTCGGCCTATCAATGCGTGGTCAACAGTTTCATTCATGTACATCCATCGACCGGAGGTAAATTCGAACAGCTCGTTGTTGTCTTGGTATTCATCCTGGACAGCCTCGCAAGAGGCGAAAGCGCGTCTAGGACATGGAGACAAGGAAGTGACAAAAGCGATTCCACGCAAGGCTGGTGTCCACCATCCCAGTCGGTATGTTGTCTGGTGGAGCCCTCTTAAAGATGCATGAAGCGCCATATTCCGAGTGACTGACAGCTATGACCTGGTGTCCTGCCAACACTTCCGGATGATGATGTTCGTGCAATAGCCGAATCGTTGCTTCGTGCGCACAGCGCGTGTGCACAGACAGCTATCGCCTTGTCGCCATGCCTAGGTAGTCATCTGCAGCATTACGGCATAGCACTGATTTTTAAGCATGAATGGCCGAACTTCATCGTAGAAGGAATCCTGAAAGCTGGGCGTGGAGTGAAATTCGTGGGGGACGGCCTATGGACATGCGCGTAGCCCAAAGTACATAAGCTTTCGTCTACTGCCCCACTTGGTGTCATTCTCCACTTCATCCGCAATGGCTCATTCCGCAGGCGCTATTCGGTCCGACTTGGGCGGTAGCTACACCTACGACATTCTGCCCCGTGAGAAGTCACTCAGAATCGCCGAACTTCTTCCTGGATTCTTTAACGACGATGTTTCAATCCAGCTTCATACCGTTGAGTGGGAGTCGCTACTGGAGTACGAGGCTGTCTCTTACGCTTGGGGCGACCCAACACTGAAGGCACCTGTTTTCTGCGATGGGCATATCATTGAGGTCACTCAGAATCTACACACGGCCTTGTCGCACTTTCGTTATGAGGACAGGTCGCGATTCTTGTGGGCTGATGCATTATGGTAGGTTCTATTCTGAAGACCGCAGTCATGATGGAGCCTCGTCATATCTCCTGAGCTAACCATGCGTAGCATCAACCAGAGGGATATACCAGAACGCGGCTTGCAAGTGAAGCAGATGAAGAGAATCTACGAGAACGCGCAAGAGGTTCAAATCTGGCTTGGGGCTGACACCGAAGACCGTGATGCCGCCACAGCCATCAACGCGATCCAAATCGTATCCGATTTCCTTTGCGATAAACTCGGCATCTCGATCGAAGAGCATAGAGTCGGCGAAGACACATATCAAGAATATCTGCTCAAACGTCGAGCCGATGTGCCTTTACCCAACAAAATCGACCTCGTCACGGATACTATGTGGAAGTCGCTGGTGTGGTTGTACTCCCATCCCTATTTCACTCGTGTTTGGGTGATCCAGGAGATCAGCGCCAACCTCCACCGGAAGGTCAACGTCGGACATGCGAAGACAATATGGAACAGGGTCGATCTTGTTGCCAGCTATATCATAATGGAGCCTGCATTCTCGGATGCGTACGGGTTTTCTCCTGCGAACTGCTGGTGGGTCGCGACTATCTCAGAATTGATTGCGCAACCGACGCGATGGCTCAACATACTTTACCTCGCATCTAACTATGGCTGCCTGGATGCCAGAGACACTATCTATGGGCTGCGAGGCTTGATGAAGCTGCCCAAGGATGGCCATATGCTCGATCCAGATTACAGCAAGTCGACGCGTGAAGTATACCGTGATTCGGTTGAGGCAGCGCTCGTAAATTTCGAGAAGGCTGATGTACTGCTCTATATTACAGGGGAAGAAGAGCCTTCCTGGATTCCGCGCTGGAACATACCGATGCTCTTCCGCAACCCATTTCGGTTTGGTAAGCCTATGCCGTGGAAGCCCGCTGGCGACACGAAACCAGCGTGGAGCATCGATAAGGATACCAATGTGTTGTCGCTGTCTGGCTTCAGCCTGGATGTTATCACACATGCTGAATCGTACAACCAGCTCAACTTTGCCAATACCATCATCGACTCAGTGGAGGGGAAAACAAAATTAAGGGTCTATGGACGCGCAATCTCCACACCTTCGCAGCTAGTTTTGACGGCACTTTACCGCTTACCAGATCCTTCCTCACGGCTGCCGCAGTATCACTGTCCTTTGGTCTAAGCCATAAGATCAACCCGTTCGAGCAACTTGAGCTGTTGCACAACTTCGTCGCATATCTGGCCATCGCTTTGGCTGACGATCGAGCGATATTGACTACATTTATCCCCGGTGACTTGCTGGAAGAGTCAAATAGTGCAGACGGACGTGCTTTTGGTAAGCCGGTGTGGGACTTCCAGTACCCTGAGTCCAGTATCTTCATTACGAGGAACAGGCTGGTCGGATGCGCTATCGCGACTACGCAGCCTGGCGATGAGGTGTTCGTCGCGTTGGGAAGTACGTATCCGATGATATTGAGACCTAGTGAGACTGGCGGGAAGGCGCAGTACGTGATTCGCGGGTTCGCTTATGTGGACGGTGTAATGTATGGAGAGCGAGCAGGCACAGATAGAGCGACGTTTCATATAGTGTGAAGTAAATCTGTAAGAGTCTGAGACGCCTGCTTCGAAAAGGATGCGACCTCGCCGCTGTTCAGACTGCTATTGCGACGGGATCTGATTGGGTAGTGGTGTTCACATGCTGCACCTGTGCACAGACATGATGGCGGGGCTTACTGCGGCTGAGATTCAGCCTGCTATCTGTCTTATCGACTTCTTCATCCCTCGGATCTACGATTCAGTATTACCCTTATTCCGAGATTCATTGTCGAGTTAGTTCGTTGAGTTTATCCATACAAATTCGTATCAGGCATCGTATAGTTCTCGGTCTGTCGCAACTTGCACAGTCGTTGCAGCCTGATCACAGCAAAGCATAAGAAGTTCAGCCGTTTTCTCAGTTTGGAAAATCGCCCAGAATACTGGAAAGATTGGGTAGGGTTCAAGAAAGCGTATCTCATTTCGTCGAACAGGATCGTCTCTTACTTCGGTCCAAGAAAGAGGCATGGACAGAAAGCCAGTGAAAACGAAATTTGGTTCACTTTGGGATTCAACTTGGGAAAGGTTGTCCTTCAAAGATCAGCAAAATGGATCGATAGGGGATCAGGGCATGAGACAATGGGTATGGAATAAGGAACAACAGCAATTCTTCTACATCAATCACGTGAATGGGTCGAAAGTGTGGCAGGATGACATATCCTGGGATTGGGATGAGGCTTCGCAGAAGTTTTTTTATATCAACGACGGTGAGCGGATCTACACAGATTGCCCTATGCCATCTAAAACAGGTTCGAGCTCACGTTGGCAATGGGATTGTGAACTACGAATGTGGTTCTTTATCAATGACGTGGATGGATCAAGATTGTATCAGCAAGACAGATCCTGGGAATGGGATGAAGCTCTGGAGAGATTCTTTTATGTCGATAAGGGTAAACGTACGTACGCAAATTGGAAATGGGACTGGGATCGGCACATGTACGATTACGTGGAGGATGAATCGAGAAGATATGAAGACGGATCGGAACTGATCCGGAACACTAATTTGGTTGATGGATCAGACCCTACTATTGCAGCGCCACGCATGATTGGTATGCAGTCAAGTATTAAGCATGAGCCAAAGCAGATGGACACTTCAATCAAAGCGGAAGAGGGGGTCATGAACAGAGTTGCTATCAGTCAATCAGTCAGTTGTCAGTTCATCTTTGCGGTTCAAACTGTCAGTCTGGAGGTAGTGAACTGACCTGATTGACTGCCAAGACATTTTTTAGAATCGCGAACTGAGACT
>NW_026260195.1:0-69635 GCF_024291825.1 Alternaria postmessia | reverse complement strand
AGTCTCAGTTCGCGATTCTAAAAAATGTCTTGGCAGTCAATCAGGTCAGTTCACTACCTCCAGACTGACAGTTTGAACCGCAAAGATGAACTGACAACTGACTGATTGACTGATAGCAACTCTGATTTCACTCAGGCCAACCTCCACGTCCGATACACCTGGCTCCATCAGCTTTCCCTGCGTTGAACCCAGAGTTACTGCCTGCTGCACCATTCCAAGGTCCAGCGTTAGACGTGTTCCAGGCGAGGCTCGAAGCTCTCGTAATCTCGGAGAATACCAGATGGAAAGGCCCTCCCACGGTTGAGGTCCTTGAGTCACACAACCTCAAATGGAGGAACATGGGAACACACATTATTACGTTGGCAGGTTTCTCAAGACTGAAGCGACTTGATGTACCTATGGATATCTTAGGACGTCCGCACGACATTGTGTTCTCCAATACCAGTAGTCTGGATGTGACAAAGCACGATGGCACAGCGATTATGGATCGTGCGCTTCCAATGGGCAAGACGCTGGCGGAGCTACGTTCCAAGGTCTTACCGCTTACTATGCAATATCTTCACCTACGATCATGCAACAAATGGATGTTTGCCCTCTTGCAAAGAATCAACGAAGTCCCTGTGGAAGAATTGAGGCTCAGGCACGTCGAGCTGTCTTTCGAGCCATCGCCTAACAGCCTTTTGATACAGTGCGATGCTGCAGATCTGGGTCAACTGAATTACTCTCAGTTACTCGTAGATCTTGACCGTAAAGGAGTCAATGTCACTTTCCATACCGGACCGCAAGGAACTCTCGTGGACATGCGCAAAGAGATCGAGGCGCTTTCCTGTTTGACGACTATAGAGACCTGGCACTACTCGATCACGCACGCGCCATTCTCCAAGTGGAACCCAGAAGCTATCAGAAAGCGTCAGTCGCTGAAGATGGGCTTTAGATATTTCTTACGGCACGCTGACCACCACTCACAACTACTCAATAGTCCCACTTTCAACCTAGAGTCGTGGACACAGAGCGCCTTCTTCCACGGCACCAGGAATAGTAGATGGGACCCGCAGCTTCTGGATTCAAAGATGAAAACGAAAACAGTCGGGTCTAGTGGATGGAATGAGAGGGCTCTTGGGAAGCACGCACTGAAGCGACGACTTTCACCGTTATTGAGTAAGCTCTGATCCAATGTGGCAAGAACAGCAGGCTGACCAGCATCATAGATTTGGATACCTATCAGTTTAGCCTCCGGATCAAGCAGAGTCTTACACCGCTACCTAGAGAAAGCCGATTCCTTGGTGCTAGTTTCACTACCATAGACGGCACGCGCGCACAGCCTTCAGATCAGCATCGAAACACAGCGAAGAAACCTCGTACGTACGAAGAGAAGCCGAAGCGATCGAAGCGTGCTGAGTGTGTTGAACTTGAATCGCACACAATAACCGAGGTTCACAATCTACAAGACGATATAGACAGGCTACGGCTAGGACCTGGCAACATCATTAGCATAGATTCCCAGTTCAGTGCAACACTGTGGGCCGGTGTCAAATGGAAGATGTTCCTGGAGGCGAACCCGGCCACACGATGTATGAAAGTTCTGGAATAGCTTAGCGCTCTTAGAGAAGGTGGAGAAAGATGGCGAGCAGCAATGGCCCTAGATACTAGACCTATTTCTGTCAACATATGTTTATGGAAGGCCTTTTGCACGAGCCAATACCTATACCTTACCCTTGCTAGATACAGACTTCGTATTGTGAATTGCGGCTGTACAACGCGCCGCGTAAACTAGCCGTGTGGAGATCAAAGTGAAAGCTATGTTGCACGTGACGAGACCGTGCGCTTCCCTATCATAAAATTCGCCCTAAAATTAACATACCCATGTGTAGCACACGAAAGATTGGCCTGTACACAAGTCTGTGAGTACGAACCACGCTGATGATAGTCTAAAGCTGCCTGTGTGCAAGTCAACCACTCTCGCTGTTGCCTATCGCTACCTCGCGCCGAAACCGCCATATTATACCGGTAAAATCCTTATACAACCTGTCCAGGTTTCTCTAGTTTGTCCATAATGTTCCGTCGGTCCTTCAACTCCTCCCCAGATCGCGAACGTACGACCATCAACGACCTCCCCGATGAATTGCTGCTCAACATTGGCGCGCACTTCACAAATCTAAATCGCAATCGGGATCTTAGAAATCTCGCGCTTACATCCAAGAAATGGAAGCCTATTGCGCAGGAATGGCTGCTCATAGAACCGAGGTTCAATCTCACTTTCATTGATGGGTACATGTGGGAGATGGGTCATCGGTCGCACTTGCTGTCGCGCGTCAAGAAGTTGGAAATCTGGAGTCGCAGTGAAGGAAGAACTTCAAAGACAAGACATGTTAATCGCATCGGAGTATACGTATACCTTACCGACGTCATCTATAACCCGACCCCCGCTCCAGATCACATAACACAGCAAGCCGAATTCATGGAAATATGCAAGACCGTGATCCAGCATTACGCCGCCAACAAGCGACACGCGAAGGACTGGATCAACTCTATCACGACAGACGTCGTTGCCGCACTATTTGGCGTTCTTCTCTGCGTACTCCCCAACCTACGTGAGTTGAACGTCAGCGACGCGTGGCTAATGGATTCTCCTTTCTTCGCCAACACACGTTCTTCGTCCGCCATCGCGAACCCTCCACATCCATGGTTGTGGAGACACAGCTTCCTCAGTGGCGCGCTCGCAGCCACACTACCTCGTTTAACAGTGCTCGAGGTGCCCAGTGACATGACGGCTTTGTGTGGGAACACAACGTCATCACGCTTTTTGATTTCCGACGTTTCGAGACTCTAAAGGAAGTCATCCTTACCATGAGAGCAATCGAAGGCCATACCATCGCGCGCCAAGGAACACCCAACGCCAACCCGAGAGATCTTTCCGAGGACACTGGAAACATTACGTATCAGCGAAGCGACGCATATCACAGCTAATTTCCTCAACGATCTCTGTCTCGCCAAGAAAGCCTCCTGCTTTCCCAACTTGAAGCGGGTGGAAGCTTACCACATTGAATATCTAGAGAATACCAGGGCTCGTGCCGATCTAGCAAGATGCCTAGACCCAATAGACGATGTGCGCGCCATGTTCCGCGATGCTGAGGTTGCGGTGTATCTCTATTTTCCACCCTGGACCATGAAGACGTGGGAGTCAGAAAGTGGCACGCCGTGGAGAATGAAGACTGAGCCGGATAGGCTACGTCGTGGAGAATATACATGTTATCGGAAAGCTATGGGTCCCTTTGGAATACATCAGGAACCGATGGATAGGATTGAGATTGAGTGGGATGCCGAGGGAGACGCGGTCATGCTCTAGGGTAGAGTGTACATGTTTATGGCAATGAATGGAATGTAGATTAGTGTCAGACACTGGGGTTTTAGATTTTGCTCAGGAAGCATCACTGTACAGTATCGATTCGAGCGTTGGAAAATACAAGAAAGCAACTGCGGTCTGGATCATGTGTAGAATTGGCACGAGGTGGTTACACCCAGAAAAGTTTTCAATCCTGATGAGGGCATACTAATAAGCTAGGAAAATGAGGTGAAATCAGATATATCAGGCGGCGTTTTACCCCTCCCCCATCCAAGTCGAAACCCAAACCAGTATAGCCTGCCCCGCAATCTCAACGCGTGCGGCTGATACCCACATAGCTCTTTCCTCGTCGTGTCAAATTGCTAGCTGTCCCTTCGATCATTCATGGTCGGCACAGCGTTAGGCTGCATCTAATTGGGTGCAGCAACACAGTGGTGATCGCCAATACAATGCGTGCAGCACGTCCTCGTCTCACCCGGCGGCGCGTTTCTTCCACAAGGAGACCAACTCGGCAAGCACTGGTTGGTACAAAATGTCAGCTCAAGATCCGTCTCAGCTCCACAGTTCTTGACCTGACTACCAGCGGGCGGCTTTCCATACGCCCACACGATGCTCTCACACGTTGAATCCGTCGGCTTGAGGGTCATGGTACTTCCGGCAAAGCCGTCGCCGAAAATGTCGCTCATATCGTACCAGATCTGGTTGACGTCGAGGTTGTACGCGAAGATCGTTTGGCTGACGTTTGGCTTGAAAATACCTAATGGTAGGTGTGCGAAGTCAGTGTTTGTCTCACATGCAGTCCGTACAAGGGCATTTCTTACCGCCTTCGATTGGTGATATCTTGATCGCAATGCCTCCAGATTTCGGGTCAGTGACGAAGGATTCACTGTAGGATGTGGCAGGATTGACGATGTGTTGGTCACTTATGCTACCACCAACGGACCAGAGATAGATGGGCTCGGGGCATTGGTTGGTAACGATCGCACGACCTGCGGCATGGACGCTTGCGATGATAGAAAGAACTGTCAATGCGTTGAAGAGCATCTTGAAGTGAATTGTCAACTGGAAATGGTATCTGAGGTTCGAGATGCACACCCCTTGGAAACGAAGCCATGATGGACCCTTTTATACTGTAACGGGACTCAGCACATAGCGTGGCTGCTCCTCGTATTCGAAGCAACCAGCTTGCTACTCTTCTCTACACAGGAGGAAGCTGAGTGCACCGGTATGACCGAGCAGTTATCAAGAACCGAACTTCTTCGTTAGGAGTATTGGTGGCTGTCGCGTTGATTGGACAGCTATTTTCAGCCTCCAATGGGATGCGCGAGCATACGGATACCAATCACATGGTCCCACGTCTGAAGACGCGCTAATTGGTAGCTCAACGTCAGCTGCTACATGGCTAGGTTCCCTAATCTGTACGAGCTTCTTAGATGCCATTTCTGTGTGTAAAAGCTCGTATTCATGGTAGACAAAGTAATGGCTGTGTGTAACAGTGGCTGGAGAGCATCGCTTCCCTCGCTTCGAAAGCATGAATGGAAATTTGATATGTGAAGGTTACACTTTGACTGTGTCGGAAATTCTTGCTTGGACGGGGAAGATTTGTAGACACTATTGGGCTGAAGATCCTGTGATGCTGACGTCAATCAAAAGCACGATGTTTATGGCACCTCATCGACACTGTTGATTGCTTGTGTCGGCGTGGCGTTTGCACCTTCGCGCTTCTTCCTGCTCATCTCATACACCGTTTTCCTCAAGCGATTGATACTGCCTAGTGGCTGGTGATCAACCATACCGTCCCATGGGTTCAGCTTCATTGTGTCCTCCCAGAACACTCGTCGCTCGGCGCTCAGGGCATCTTGCGGTGGAAACTCAACTGTCGCGATCGTCTGGTATGGTGCGGTAGCTTCATCCCACACTACTGATCCGTCTTCAGTTGGATGATGATCCGGTGAGGTACCTAGCTGAATCTACTGGAATCAGAACAGCGCAGCCGACAGTTACGACAGGACTGACTTTGAACTCATACTTGGCGCCGTTTTGGGCAAAGTATTCCGACAGCCAGTCTCGAAGCACTTCTCGAGAGTCACCACTCTTGACTTTCTCGGTTCGGTTCTTCATGTCGTCAAGCACTGGAAAAAGCGCCATGTGGCCATACCAATCCCCAAATCTAAACGCGCTTTGCGTGTAAAACGAGTGGCTGATCATGTTGGTATTCGGAAGCATACCTGCTAAGATGAGCGAAGACGAAGACGCATTGCGACAATAAAACTCATACCAGGTGCGCTTTGTTTGATTGCATCTGTCCTTAGTTTCGTCGCTGCAGCCAGCTTCAAGGGACTATCAAAGTACTTCTCTCTCAGTTGCATGATCTCAAGACAGGTATCGATGTCGGTCAGTTCGATAGACGGAGCGTTGTTAAAGAAGAAATCCTGGGTACTAGCCTCAGGGTCAGCGCTTTGAAGCCTCTTTCCCTGCACTCCAAATACTCGCATTCCCAGACCGCGAGGCCCAGGTTCCTGGTCGGCCTGAAGAAAGACAGGCTCGTTAGCATATCGTGCTGCAACATCGTAAGTCTCCCCCGGGGTCTTGAAAAGGCCTTGCTGTAGATGTGCCGGCAAATCCGGAAGCACAGTCATCTTGCCCTTGACGATGCCCTGCGTCTTGACGTGAGTTGCCCGATAAGCATGCCTGTGCTGATCGAAGTTGTGCTGTTGCATCCGGTTCATCGTCTCTCCAATCTTCTTTGCCGTCTCAGCCTCGTTAGGCTTTGGTGCCTCCACGCCAGGCGCATCCCAGCGAAGGTAGGAATTGTTCGGCGGGGCGGATGAAATAGCACGCTTCGCGCTGTTGTATGCGTCTGAAAGAGACATTTCGAAATGCAATGTCTACCAGCCTTCCAGGACCCAGCGATACTTTACATGGGTCTGGGCGTGAATGCCGCACTAGTTCTAGCGGAGACGTCATAGATACATCATCAACTGCAGCGCTGTCAGTAGAGCGCGTTTCGACACTAGACAATTAAACCTTGGGAAGATACAATATTGACATGGTAGCAGCGTCGAAGGTGACCGTAATGGTTGCGTGTGATGATCTGTGAGGCTCAAGCATCGACGGATTGCAGGACCTGTTTCGATCGGTCTGCACTGAGATTGGCAAGCGCTAAGCTTCATGCAGCCGCTAGCGTGCTCCCATAACCTTGGAAAGGCATGACACCTTGACTATGCCGCTTGTATCGACTTGGCTTTCGACGAGCGCGATGCCAAATTGACGTCAAGCAATATGGCATCTGCTTCGCTGTCATTAACATCCCCCACTGGTAAATCACCATGTCCCCGTCGCGCCCATCATCTTCACATCCCGGGTCAACACACTCGTCGGTATCTGGATCCTCCTCCACCGAAAACATGACTTCCCGCGCCAGACCCATCAAACGGCGCCCACGGCCTGCGGAGAGAGAAGACTACAACCCCACATATCTGCCGTGGAAGAAGCGCTTAGACCATTTCACCTGGTCATGGTTTGAATGCACCATGTCAACCGGCGCCATCGCGACACTTCTTGGCCAACAACCATACAGCTTCCACGGACTGAAGACCATTGGAAAGATTTTCTTCATATTGGACATTGTCCTGTTCCTCGCGTTCAGCGCCTGCATCACATACCGCTTCATTCACAACCGCGGTTCTCTCAAGCTCAGTCTGCATCATCCTCACGAAAGCTTCTTCTTCGGAGCCTTCTTTGTCTCTATTGCGCTCATCATCTATTGTATTGAACTTTACGGCGTACCATCCAGTGGACCATGGCTTGTCAAGACATTGGAGATACTGTTCTGGCTGTACGCAGCAATCGTCATCCTGGTCGCTGTCTTCCAGTACCATGTCATATTCGACCGACGTGAGCTTCCCGTTAAGGATGCGATGCCCGCTTGGATTCTGCCGGTATACCCATTCCTTGTCTTGGGAGTCTTAGGCAGCACACTACTGAAGAGTCAGCCACCTGGCCCTGGTTTCAACATCTTTATTGGCAGCGTCACTTTCCAGGGCCTAGGCTGGACCATCGCATTCCTGATGCTTTCGCTCTACTTCACACGTCTGGTCAACAGCAACTTACCTGAAAAACCCAAACGCCCTGGCATGTACGTTGCTGTTGGCCCAGCTGCATATACCGCCAATGCTTGCATCGCGCTTGGCTTGCAGGCACCAAAACATGTCCCTGAGAATCTGTTGGGAATTACTTCCTTCCCTGTTGGCGATGCTTTCAAAGCTTTCGGGTTCATCATGGGCGTCTTCCTGTGGCTGATCTCCTTCTGGTTCAGCGCCATCGCTACCATCAGCATTGTCATCAGCGCCAAGGAATCGCACTTCACGCTGAATCATTGGGGCTTCATTTTCCCGAATGCCGGGATGACGATCGCGCTTATTTATATCGCCAACGCGCTGAACAGCCCAGGGATCAAGGGAGTGTGTAGTGCAGCAACTATCATCTTGGTCATGCTATGGATCCGGGTGGCTGTGCTTAATGTCAAAGGCGTA
Source organism: Alternaria postmessia (assembly GCF_024291825.1). Classification (NCBI taxonomy): domain Eukaryota; kingdom Fungi; phylum Ascomycota; class Dothideomycetes; order Pleosporales; family Pleosporaceae; genus Alternaria; species Alternaria postmessia. The sequence continues at coordinate 61,757 of NW_026260195.1, read as the reverse complement.
CTGCAGAGGAAAGTGTTATGGCCAGGTATGGATGAAGACATGGAAGATATTGAAGGTCACGGTCACAAGCCGGGCTCGGACCAAGAAGACGGTGACGGGGAAGTATAGGAAGCTGTACCTGTCAAAGTATGATGAAGTCTATTGAAAGAAATGTATAGTAATGTTATTAATGGAATTGTTGACATCGTCCATCGATGCAAACCTTCACTGATCGCACACGTAATTCTGACAAGCGCAGCCTCCGCGCCGTCCCATTCTTCATGCAGTTTTTCTCAGCAACCACAACACGAACTTGACCTGCAACTCGCATATCGAAACCAAGCCTTAATGTCATTTTATAACATTTACCCTGACATAGCCATCGACTATGCGGTATGTAACACATGCGGTGTTGAAGCCTTTACATGGCTAGCCGATGGCTTTGATTGTCCTGTATGTGGTAGTGGTAATCGCGCATATCGTCACTACACGGATGACGAGATCAATACGAGTTGCACGAAGGTAGAAATCCAGAGCATGATGAAGAAAGACTACTACGATGAGGTTCGGCGGCTCTTTGTAAGCGTAGATAGAAGGAATGGGTGGTTGCGGAAGGATACTATAGTACCAACATGTGGGAAGAAGAGGAAACGTTCGCTAAGCGATGTCGGAGGACGAGAGAGGCAGTAGAAGATTTTTGCATGCACAAGACGGTTGACGTAAAGACCGGATGCTGCATTGACATATATAGTGTAAGGAAATTTATTTCATAATGTGAGTGCACTACAAATTCGAACGCGGACGCCGAACGCCCAGGATGTTCAAAAATACTGATAACATACAAAGGAGATAATAAAAACAAGTGAGCGCAGATGACAACCTATACACGAAAAGCCTATAACAACCAAACCAATCTGAACCACTACCGTGTTGCGTCGATTACAAAGCTTGAGAGCTCTTCGTCCTCTTGAATCCAATCCTCTTAGCGAGTGATCCAAAACCGCTAGCCCTCCTCTCTTTGTCTTTCGTCTTCTCCTCAACTCCGATTCTCGCCTTGGCCTTCTCACCCCAAGGGTTCTGCATCTCTTTCTCTATCTGCTTCTTGCGCTCTACAGCGAGTATGCTCACTTGATCGACGAACACGGACTTGTCGAGCAAATCTTCGACCCTAACCTTGAGCCCGTCTTGGTCGAGAATGGACGCAACTTGTGCCAAACCCATGATGTCGCCACCCAGCTGGAAAAAGTCGGAGCCAAGCTCTATGGGTATCGGGGAGCCATGCTCATCATGCAGAATCTGCTCCCAGGCCGATCGCAGAGTCGAGGCGAGGGTAGTAGTCTCGTGACGCGAGAGGCCTGTGTCGGTTGGCAAAGAGACAGGCTGCTTCTCTGTGGACTTCTTGCGCATCTTTTCCGAGTTGACGGTAGTCGAGCTATGGGAGCTGAGTTCTGAGGGGGATGGGAGCAGGCTATGCGGATCCTCCGAGAAGGCGGCAACATTGGCGCACAGCATATCGAATGCGTGTTGTGCAAACTCTGCAGTAATGGTGCTGTTCGGAGCGTACGTCAAAGTGACATCCATTTGGTTACCACGAGATGTTGTATGGATGGAGAAGTCTGCAAAATCTTCTTGTGAGCCCACGGCGCCGATCGTGTACTCGATGCCGCCTAGCTGCATAGTTGGTCGATCATCCTGTATGTTCTGGTCATGTTGCAGGACGCTCGAAAAGTTTGTCCAATCGGGCCACTCTGTGCAGTGTCGTGTGATCTCGCGGAAGCCGAGAGACTCGAACGGCATGTTCGCGATTTGCTGATCTTGGATGAACTTGAGAAGATCCATCACAGTCCACTCAGGACGGTATACAATGCGAACAGGTACCATGTTCAAACAGGGCCCGACGATGTTCTCGACGTTGGCAACACCGCCGTTGCGACCTGATATGACATGACCAAAAACGATGTCAGCCTTGCTTACAAGGCGCGAGAGAGTCGAAGCCCAAGCAGCCTTGGCTACTGTCGCGCTGGTGATGTTGACACCTTTCAGCTTTGGCGCATTGACTCTCTTCTCCAATGTGATTGATTGGCCAGCTGAGCGCTGGTAGTTGGGACCGAATCGGTTCACGATTTCGGTCATCTTGGAACCACGAAGCACTTCTTTCCAGTGCTCGTGGGCACCAGATACGGCCTTTGTAGTTTCCCGTACAAAATTACCGAAGCTTGGAGCAGACGAGACAGGAAGGCCGTTGTACCCATCTTGGAGCGCGCCCAGAATCTTTGACATGCACACTCCGTCGTACTGGGCGTGAGACAGTCGCATAAAGATACGGTATCGTCCCGTTTGCTTTTGCTTTGCAACGACGAACTGGATGAACGCTTCGCCGAGCCTTGGTCCATTCTCACGGTCCTTCTGTCGCAGGTCTGTGGTAAAGGTTTCGATGTCGTCGTCTGTTTGGTGGTAGATGAACTCGGGTTGAAGTTTACGCAACACCACCTGGAGAAAGCGGTCACCGTACGGGACGAACACAGTGCGGAGAATGTCAAAGGCTTGTACCATGCGGTAGGCAGCTTGCTTCAACTTGCGAAGATCGAGTGGTCCATCGCCATCAAGGTAAAAGTAGTTGAGCATCCATTTGGACTCCATGAGGGTGCCGGTAATAGCAAGAGATTGGAAGTCGGTGACGGGGAACACATCAGAGATGCCTCCCTTAAATACTTGCACCTTCGAAATAACGCTATCAACGTTGGGATCGCCAAGCATCGATACGGATCTGTTCGTAGAGCTCTCAACTCCTTCCTGGATTGTATGCGTGGCTAGCGACTTCTGGCTCACTTTGCGGTCGGCGGTCGGCCTCGTTTGGTTCGTCGTAAGCCCTTGCCATCTCTTGAACATTGTTGAATCACGGTTGTTCAGCTCTGATTCGGCAGGGATTTCGCTAGGAGCCATGCTCTTAGTATCGGCGTTGGGATCCGACACGATATCCTGGAATTCACTCCAGATTGATGGGGCTCTGTCGTGAAGGCGAGACCTCGACTGACCTCCAACACTCCTGCCTGCCACTGATCCGCCACCAGCCCGAGACATGACCTCGTCAATGACTTCGCCAGCAACACGCACGACCCGAGCCATGTCGGCGAATGTCGGGTTTTTGAAGACATCGGCCACGGTCATCGACAGGCCCTCCTCTCTCGCAGCCCCAACTAGGCGCATAGCAATGATACTGTCGCCTCCGAGTTGGAAAAAGCTGTCATCCTGCTCGATGGTTTCCTCTACCATTTCCAGCAACTCGCTCCACAAAGTCAGAAGCTTCTTTTCCACGAAGTCTGGTGCAACTTTGGTAGAAGCCTCGGTAGCCAGAACGCCCAAAGTGGCGACCATATCAGCAGCCGTCTGGATCCTATTCTCCGCATTACTGGCGATGCTCATCGCGCGGCGTGAACGTATGGATGCTGCTCTTGTGGAACCTGTTTCATCGATACTTGGTCGTCCACGTTGAGACATGGAAGTCCTTCTTGTAAGCATGCCCGTCATTTGCGTGGTCATCTGATCGATTGTGGCAGATGTGGGTTCGTTAGGTAGCTTGTTCTGCGCTACGATCTGCTCGACAATTTGAGGAACCATCTCGCTGACAATGGACCTGATGAGACTGCTCCAATCAGGTGTTTCAGCTGGAAGTGGCGGCGCCGGAGCGAGATCAGGGAATGTGATTCTTGGTGTGCGAGGTGGTGAGGTTGACCCACTGGATATGCTCGAGCTAGACCTGAGAATCGAAGGACGGGGCTTGGGTAAGTTGAGACGTGAGGGCGCAGGTTGCGCAGGTTTGCCCTTGACGATAACATCCAGCTCTGCAACAGTTTGCTTTGCGTTGTTCAAGGCTTGCACTAGAATCTTTCCCATGAGAGCAGAAACGTTCTTGGCTTCACCATCGGTTACAGCATCACTCCAGTAAGTGAAGCGCACCCCTTCATCGTCGCGAGTGGCATCGATATTGACCGTGATAGCAAACTCGCTAGGATCGTGGCCATCAAGCTGCTCAAACTCAATACCAGAGTCGTCTGATGTGGGCTCTTCGGCACTCGAACGTCTTTGAATCGAAACAGCAGTGTTGAAGAGCGACTTCCCTGATAGTCCGAGATCATGCTGGAATTGGGCAAGCGAGCAATGCTGATGAGGCATGGACTCGACAAAATCAGACTGCACCTTTTCAACAATCTCGAGAAGCGACGTAGCCGGTTTCAATTCGATACGAGAAACCAACATGTTGATGAAAGCGCCGACCGCGCTCTCGATTTTGTCGATCGGTACGTTCCTTCCCGAGGTAAGATAGCCGTAGCACACGTCGGAGGAGTTGGTGTAGGATCGGAGAACTAGAGCCCAAGCTGCAAGAAGGATATTGGCAATAGTAACGTTGCTGCTCTCTGCAAGCTCATGAAGCTCGTCAAAGCGGGTGAAACGCATATCCAGGGATCGGAGCTGTCTTGGTTTGCTTGGGTCCCGAGGTGTGGTCGGGAAGTAGCACGGGCTAACTCCGCGAAGCTTGGCCTTCCAGTATGCTACCGCATCGTCCGCTGGAAGTGCACGCAAGTACTTGATGTAATCGCTATATAGAGGGCCGTCCTCAGATAGACGCCCTTCATATGCTTCCTGAAGATCCTGGCCAATGACGCCCAGAGAGCCTCCATCGATGACGGCGTGATTGACGATGACCTTGACAAAGATCTTTCCCGAGGAGGTCTGAATGACCGCGGCTTGGTGCGGAAGAACGGGCTTCTTCTTTCCGTTGAGAGAGCTATGCTTGATTGACTCGAGTAGAGCCGTCAGTTCAGCATCGGCACACTTGTAGGTAACAATGCCGGAATCGGGACTCTTCACAACAATCTGATCGAAGACGCCTCCCTTGCAGACACTGTCAATGAAGATAGTGCGCAAAGCTGGGTGACGGGCCACGACTTGCTTCCATCCATCCACAACCTTGCTGGCATTGACCGGCCCTCGCTTAGACCTGACTTCGAATGTTGTTGATGACCAGTATGATTCTGGAGACTTGATCTGACTCAAGATCATACCGTCCTGTATGGGGGAACAAGGGTACATGTCTTCTACTTGATCAAAAGACGGAACACCAGCGTGTGGCAGAGTCTTCAAAACCCGATCAAGGCGGCTGTAAGACTCTAGTGGTAGCAGTGGGAAGTCGGCCATAGTGGGTTGTGGCCCATTCGTCTTGGCCAGCTCAGTAGCAATCTCCTCCAACGTGCGTTGGCACTCAGCAATCCACCGGCGAATACCTTTTTGGTTCTTCGAGTAGCGATTGTACATGAAGCTGAGCTGGATTTGACCCTCAGAGACGGAAGCGGAGATTTCAAAGAGTGCCATACGACTGGTTTTGACACCAACGTCGGATGTTTCCTCATCATCATCGCCTTCTACCTGCGCAGGCCTCAAAAGCGAATCGCTTTGTCCAGACTGTTCCTGCCGGCCAAGGTAGTTGAACAAAACTTCCATTGGCGCGTGATTCGCAAAGCGTTGCTTTCCATCATCTGTGAGATAGCGGTGTGCAAAGTAAGGTCTTCCGTTGCTTGCAACCTTGCGACGGGTATCTTTGACTTGTCGGAGCGTGTGTATGACCTCGTCCTCGTCATCACCGATAGGAACAGTGACTGGATAGATTGTCGTGAACCATCCGACGGTCCGCGACAGATCAAGGTTGCTCGCATCCCATACTTCTCGGCCATGTGACTCATTGAACAAGGTAGGGGCCTTGCGGTTGATGAACACACGAGAGAACGAGTGTACAATGGCTGCCAGGAGGATGTCGACAAGGTCCGTCCTGTAAACATGGTGATTGTCGAAAGCCATGGCAGAGAGCTCCTTATTGATGACAAACTCGTCCCTTTCGGAGTCGCCGTAAAGGTTAGGCCGTACGTCCATACCCCAAAAGGCAAAGTTCGCGGGTTCGACGACGAGCGGCTGGCTTTGCACAGCTAGTTGCTGTGATGTTTCCGAAGCATTTAAAGTCTGCATCTCGCACCAAGTTTGGAAGGGGAGACCCCTTGGAAGTGGTTTGACTGGGCCCGACGCAAGGAGGTCTTCCAAGTCGCCAAGCAGGATCCCCCAGCTTACAACATCTACAACGAGATGGTGAGCGGCCATGAAGAGCATCTGATGGCCCTTCAGATTGAAAAGGTCTACTGCAAAGACTGGCCCAGTGTAGATGTCCAGGCTCTTTTGCGTATCCGAAATGATAGCCGCAGCAGCAGAAGCGCTCGGAACGTCGTGTGCCGTGAAAGCGTATGATCCAGAAACCTTCGACATCACGAGCTGCTGCCATTCCCCATCATCGTTCTTGGAGAACCGTGCACGTAGCATTGAATGGCATCCGACGATGGAATCGAAAGCGCGTTGTATCACAGCCGGCTCTACGTATTGCGAGATGCGCAGCGTCGATGACTGGTTGAAGTGTGTACTGCTCTCAATTCTGCCGGTCTCGACATAGAACCGCTGGATGGGAGAGAGTGGGAATGGTCGATCGGTCTGCTCTTTCTCATGGTCCAAGACGACCACAGATTTGACATCAGCCGCTAGGTGAGAGAGGGATTTGGCGCGTAGGACTTGGTTCAAGGTGAGGTTAATGCCTTCACTCCTGCACTTTGCAAGAAGCTTCATTGCAGAAATTGAGTCACCTCCGTGTGCTGATGAGTGTTAGTGAGGTACAAGTTGACTGATTTCAGGATACTCACATAGCCAGGATTTGGACGGCTTGACATCTTCGACAGGGCAGTCCAATACCTTCGCCCATATGCCTCGAAGAACCGTAAGTGCGGCAGCACCAGGTCCTTCCACGTCCTCTACAAGTTCAGCTCCCATGATGCGCTGGTAGGTAGCCTCATCCATTCCCTCCAACCACAAGCCAACTTGTTTCTTGTCCAACTTAGTGGAAGCCAAAGCTGGAATACGAGGTACGGCAATCCAAATGGATGGTACCATATACGACGGTACCAGATCAGCCAACCTTTCTCTTGCACGATTTATCCGCGAGTGCGTCTCCGTGTCCGAAAGGACCATACGCCAGTCCGAGCCGGCGTTTGAAGCGGCCGTTCCAGGAAAGCTAACGACGACCGTGAGTTTCTTGGTGCAAGGTCCGATCTTGGGTAGCTGCACTACCACTTGGTGGACGTTGTCATCCGCATGCACGTTTGCCTCAATCTCGTCAAGCTCGATTCGTTGACCAGCGAGCTTGATTTGATTGTCCCTTCTCCCAATGTATTCAATAGAACCATCGGCAGTGTACTGAACAAGATCTCCGGTACGATATATTCGGGATCCACTATTCGAAGAAAATTCCTTCAAGAATGCTGGGGCTTCTATGAATGCCTCTGCAGTACGATCAGGGTCATTCAGATAACCTCGAGCAAGCAACGGCCCCTCTAGACACAGTTCGGCGGTGGCCCCGATAGGTGCTAGCTCGTGAGGGTTATCAGAGTTGGTGAGCCAAGCCCGACCACTCTTTAGGGCGTGCCCGATGTTTGAGGGATCTCGTTGCGCTGAGACGTGGTCGTTTGCGATAGCAAAGACAGTGCCCTCAGTGGGACCGTAGCCGTTCTGGAGTTTGACACCGGTTGCCCATTTGTCGACAACATCAGAACTCATCGCCTCGCCACCAGCTACCAGAGTTTCCAGTGTGGGTACAGCATTCGGACCGTCCAAAGTGCTAGCTACTGATGGGGTCAAGAAGGCCCAGTTCGCGTTTAGATCCGTTACTGCCGCCGCAAGATTTGTGGTGCGCATTTCGTCGGATGGTACGCAGATCGTTGCGCCGCGTAGAAGAACAGCAAGGGTTTCGCCGACAGAAACGTCGAATAAGAAGGAACAGAACTGGAAGACCCGGGAAGTAGGCGTAACATGGAGTCCTTCGCATATGGCGGCTGAGCTAGAAGCGATACTCTTGTGCTCGATCACCACACCCTTTGGCAATCCTGTGCTGCCAGATGTGAAAATGACGTAGCAGATGTTGTTGCTCTTGGCACGCTGCGACAAAGACATTGAACAGGTAGGCAATTGTCGGATTGCGGATTCGCTGACGCTGAACACATGATCGACCATTTCAACGAAACGGTGTGCGTAAGTTGGCGAGCAAACAACAATAGAAGACTTGCAAGACTCGACGATATGCAGATGTCGCGAAGCCGGGTCTGCCGGAGACAGCGGAACATAGCCGGCACCAGAGATGAGGATGGCCATGATCGCCACGATGGCCCATCGAGACTTGTCTAGGCAGATGGGTATCAGACATTCGGGACCAGCACCAAGTTTCACCAACTCCTGTGCCAGTTGTGATGCCAAGGTACTGAGCTCGCTGTATGAAAGGTCACCGTCAAAGGCGGTCACGGCTGTGGCAGTGGGTTGAGATGCAACCTTCTGGAAAAAGAGCGATGGTATCGTGTCATCGATCAGCTCAGGCTCATACGCATTCCATCTGCGCACAAGCTGCTTGTCTTGGTCGCTGAGAACGTTTACATGTCGAATGTGAGTAACAGATTGGAGCTGTACCAACACTGCCTCGAACTGGTAGATGAGGCGTTGAACATGCCAAAGAGAGATGACGTTCGCATCGAAATGGGCCAACACTTCGGTCTTTGACGAACCCATCTTACACTCAATCACCAGGGGATATGTAAAGAAGTTGCCTTGTTCTTCGTTGTCGTGAACGCTCCACATTGAGTCGGCAAGCTCCTCGTTCTCCGTCTGGATGACAAGAAGATTCTGGAACTCACAAGCAGCTACCATATCATCACCGAGTGCCTTGATAGCGGAAAGACCATGGTGCTGATGAGGTATCCGGTCGGTGACATTTGCCGCTATCGTGTTGAGCAAATCGCTAACGGTGGCTCCACGATCGATCTTCACTCTAGAAGGAACCGTCGTCAGAGTTGGGCCACATACGTCAGTTATACCTGCCACGGCAACGTCTCGGCCAGCCAGGGTCTCTCCGAATACCACGTCATCACTTCCAGTATACGCGGCAATCAGTAAAGCCCAGGCAGCTCGAATGGCGTTTGCTGGTGTGACGTCCGCGTTCTTGCGATGTGCAATCTTCATAGAATGCTGAAACAACTGCCCATTTGGCGGTACATTCGTAGTGGCATGAGATGGTTGAGGGAATTGATACGCGTTGAGCCCCGTCAGGCTCTCCTTCCAGTAGAGATTCGAGTCACTGACGCTGTTGTTGCAGAGGTATTCCACGAATCTGGCATATGGTGTCTGTGGCATGGCCGACGCCCCCTTGGAGTAGATCTGCTGCACGCGCTGGAGCATCAGATATATGCTCCAACCGTCATACAAAGCATGATGCAGTGTCCAGACAAAATAACGTTCTCCGTATCGCGTAGTGACCAAGGTATACGCTGCAAGATGTCCGCCAAGATGCGAAGGAATCTTCGTGGCATCGCCCTCGGCGTCCTTGAGAGATTTTGCTTCTCTCCAATCAATTGGGTCTTTCTTCAGAACAGCTTGCACAAATGTACCAGATGGCATTTGTATGATTCTGGTGCGAAGAATGTCGATCTCTTGAATGGCTGACTGCCAGGCTGCCTTGAACTTCGTCATGTCCAGGGATTTTGGAAGTGCCAAGACGTGCTGCGCGACATATGCACCTGCCTGCTTGATGGAGAGGGTCAATAGTGCATCTTGGAGTGAACTCGTGGGATAGGCATCCTGCAGGTTGTCCTTGGATACTCGGCATTGTTGCACAGCTTCACTCGTTACCTCTGATCTTGTAAGGGAAGTCGGCAGTAGACCGAAAGGCTGTATGACCTTCTCGGCTTGGCTAGACTTGCCAGCACGAGATCCGATCTTGGCTAGATCAGAGAGCTTCGGATTCTTGAAGATATCGATGAAGGATAGCTCCAGTTGTTCAGTGTGGGCCATTGCAACAAGACGCATAGAAGAGATAGAGTCACCGCCGAGACGAACGAAGCTGTCGTCGATACCTACTGCCGAAGATGGCAGACTCAGTACCGAACAGACCGCCTTGTGGATCTTCTTCTCCGCTTCTGTGGTGGGCTTCTTCTTGTTCGCGATGCTCGTGAGTCGATACATAGCCATTGTCTCGCGGTTGAGGTTCTGTACCAAGCTGCGCAGACGATTGCGGTCCAGCTTGCCTGCCGAAGTCCAAGGCAACTTCGTAACAGGAATGAAGATGGCGGGTATCATGTACGAGGGTAGTGAGCCAGCCAGGCCATTCTCAGTGTTCTTGCACATGTCACGAAGGTCGTCGCTGAGCGGAAGAAGTAAATCGTCTGCAGCTGGTAAGTCGGTCGAAACAGGTTGTACGGTTTGCTCTCCATCGACGGGTTGATCTTGGACGACGGCAAAGAACACAGCCAAGGCCTTCGCAGAGCTGGTGCTCGAAGGGGCGACAAGCTCCACTGCAGACTGTACACGCTCGGGAAAGTTCTTCCCCACGTGGAACTCGATTTCACCTAGCTCGATACGTTGACCGTTGAGCTTGATCTGGGTGTCTTTGCGTCCGATGTAGTTGACCGACCCATCGGCGTTGTAGCGGACAAGATCACCAGTCTTGTACATGCGAGCAGTCTCAAAAGAATTGTTGCTGGAGGAGATGGTCTTAGCCCAGGCTGGGTCGTTGATGAAAGCCTTCGCAGTCTTGACCTCGTCATTCAAGTATCCGCGAGCAACGGTAGGCCCTTCAATGACAAGCTCGCCTACACTGCCAACAGGCATGAGCTTATCGTGATTTCGTGGATGTACGATCCAAAGCCGACATCCGCTTCCGGTACCGATAGTACCAGGCTCGGACACAATGAGCTTGTGATCCAGTGTGGACTTGTAAGCGGTAGCAGCTACCACTGAGCACTCTGTGGGTCCGTACGCTATGGACGGTCAGTATGTATCTTCACAAAAGACAAGGGCGTTCTATGCATACCGTTGATGAAACATGTGCTGCTGCCCCACTTCTTGAGAATGGGTCCGGGAAGCGCTTCACCTCCAGAGACAAGCGTCTTCAGACCTGGGACGCGCTCCGGTTCGATAGTTCCAAGAACAGAGGGAGTTAACAGCGACCAGTTAACCCTCAGCTTACGGATGGCGCCAGCAGCGTTGTTCATACGATCGTCTTCTGTTGGCACACACACGGTAGCGCCCACAGTCAGTGCGGAAAGAATTTCAATGCAACTGGCATCGAACGTGTACGAAGCGAATTGAAAGGTGCGTGAGGTTGCGTTGATGTTCATACGACGAGTGAATGCCGCTGCACTCGTGCAAAATGCTTGATGGGGTATGATGGTCCCCTTCGGCTTTCCGGTAGTACCCGACGTGAACAGGCAGTACGCTGCATTATCGGGAGTTGCTGTAGAGCGTGGCTTACTAGATGTTGGTACTCCTAGCTTTCTGATTGATCGCTGATCAACAATCACGGCTGTCTTGGCGACCTCACTTGCTTTGGTGTGGTAACCACGCGAGCAAAGCACCACTGATGCACCGACATCCTCGATGAGTTCGCGAAGCCGGGTTTGTGGATGCTTAGGATCCAGCGGTACGTATGCACCGCCTGCCTTCATGATTGCAATCATACTGACAATGGCGTATGAAGATTTCTCGAAAAGGATAGGAACGAAAGTCTCAGTGGTGACACCGATAGACTGCAGATGGACCGCTAGCTGGTTGGTGATCTTGTCGAAATCTTGGTAGGTGAACGATCCGTCCCAGCCTTCCACAGCTTTTGTCGTACGTGGCCTCGTAAGCGCCTGATCATGAATGACATCGTGCACGCAACGGCGGATGGGCGGCGGAAGCTGGGTGTTCCATTCCATGATTTGACCAAGGCTGCTTTCTGTGAACACGTCCAGTTTGCCGACGGTAAGCTCACTGGCACTACAAGCGACGATGCTGTCCAGGATCTTCTTGAAAGTCTCTGCCATGTTCTGCGCTTGAGATGGGAGGATCCTGTCCTTTGAATAGCCGAAATCGACCGTGATACTTTGGTCGGTGACATCCGCATTGACCGTAACGATGTATTCACCGGCATCTTCAGCTTCCATATCCTCATATAAGAGAGCGGTCTCCTCCGGATCGCTCGATAGACTGCGTCTCTGGAAAGTGAAAGCCGTGTTGAACAATGAGGGAAGTTGCAGCGCATGCTGGATATCGGCAAGAGAGCAACCTTGATGTGAGAGAGCCTCTGTGGAACCTGTTTGGAGAGCTTCCAGGAGCTGAGCGATGGTTGTTTCATCAGAGAAGGATAGGCGCGAGACAACCATATTGACGAAGCAGCCCACCGCTTCATCAATGTTGCTTACGGGAATATCGCGACCGGAAGCAATCAAGCCAAACGACACATCGAAGGTGCCAACGTAGTAATGCAGGGTAAGAGCCCAAGTAAGCTGGAGCACATTCGAAAGGGTGACGCCGTTGTGCTTGCAGAAGTCCTGGACACGACTTGTGCTGCCTAGCTCTATGTCGACAGAGGCAGATTCTGGGGAGCTTGGTATACCATCGTTGAGGGTGGGAAAGAAGCAGGGCTCGATGCCGGCAAGATGAGTCTTCCAGTAGGCAAGATCAGCATCACCAGATCTGGAAAGCAGGTAACCGATGTAGTCAGAATAAAGAGGTCCCGCATCAGCCCGGGTCAACTTCCGTGCGTATGCGCGCGCGAGATCAGCGAGTAGATTGGACACCGAGGTACCATCATTGATAACGTGGCTAAGCTCGAGTTTAAACCATACCTTGCCGGTTTTTGTTTTGCAGATGGTCATACGATGAGGCGGTACAGCTTCTCGGCAGTCGATCGAAGATTGATCTCGCAGAAGATTCGCGACGTGGCTATCATCGCAGTCAGCGAGCATTTGGATCCTTCCAGCTTTCTCTTTGACTACTATTTGATCCTTGGATCCATCCTTTGCAAGGCTGTCGACAAAGATGGCACGCAAGGCTTGGTGGCGGTGTACCACAACTTGCCATGCTTCGGCGAGACGGCGAGGGTCTATAGGGTTGCCGTCGGCAGACTGCACTTGCGAAACAGTGTGGTAAGTGTAGAGCTCGGGATTGCGTGACTGTGTGTGAAGTAGACCTTGCTGCATCGGAGACGCCGGGAATATATCCTCTACGTCAGCGAGTTTGATCCCAGCTGGAAGAATTGCCGAGAGCCTGGAGGTGCCATTGTAGAGGAGAGGCAGGTACTTGAAGTTGCTGAGGCTTTGTTCCTGTCGCACCTGTAGAAGTTCTTCCACAGCGTCCACAAGTGTCTGACGGCACTGGGCAACCCATGCACGGATCTCGCTCTGTCGTCGCATATTGCGATTCCACCCGAATGAGAGCTTGATCGCACCCTGAGACACTGCTGCCGTGATATCGAAAAGCGCGAGTCGTGGCACGTCTATCCCAACTTCGCGGGAATCCACGTCGTCAAGCGCAGTGAACAGCCCGTCTTTGGTGTCTTGGCCTTGGAGCCTTCCGACGTAGTTAAAGACGGCTTCTGCCGGCCAATGACTGGCAAAGCGTGTCTGTCCTTCCTCGGTCAGATTTCGATAAGCGAAGTAGGGACGTCCTTTGTCCGGAGTTCGGTTTCTGAAGTCTCGAACCCAACGAATTGTACTGATCATATCTGTCGCCTCGTCTAAGGGGACAGGGAGATGGATAGGCGTCACAGTGGAGAACCAGCCGATGGTCCGAGACAGGTCCTGACGATTGTTGAAGGTTTCACGACCGTGACCCTCGTTGTGTATCGTGATAGTGGGCCTATCGGAGAAGACCTTGCGGAAAGATTCGAAGAGACCGGCGATCAGGATATCGAGGGTTTCGGTAGCTAAAGCGTCCTGTGCACCGAGGAGAAGCATAGTGTCACGAGTAGATAGCTGCAGATCCTCTTCCACTACATCTCCACTGAGGTTGGGTCGACCTTCCATTCCCCAGTAGTCGAGATCTCCTGGTGCAATATCGCCGACCGGGAACACTCTCCTGGCACTCTCTTGCTTGGCCTGAAGTGACTGCTGCTGCAACCACATATGATAAGGCATGCTTTGAGCCGCTGGTTGAAGACCCTGGAGTAAACCCTGAAGATCCTCAAGGAGGATACCCCAAGACACCACGTCGATGACTAGATGATGAGCAACAAGAGCTATAGCTTGAGAGAATGTTTCGTCAACATCAAATAGCTCTACAGCAAAGGTTGGACCTTTAGTGATATCCAGGGTCGCCTGGCTGTGGTCGATGATGGGCCGCAAGGTGGCATCATTTCCTGCTTGGACGTGGTGGTGACGAAGTCTGAACGAGCTTGGAACATCCTTCTCAATCCGCTGTTTCCAAACGTCTGCTTCGTTCTTGAAGAAGCGCGCACGGAGCATAGGATGAGTTTTGACGAGAACCGTCAGTGCTGATCGAAGCTCTTCAACTTCGACGTTCCTAGAAAGACGGAACAGCTCAGTCTGATTGAAGTGGTTGTGTTTATCGCCCACAGCATTGAAAAAGACCTTCTGGATTGGCGAGATATCGAATGGCAAGTCGTACTCCTTGGCTTCAGTCGCCACTTGTGAGCTCTGAGAGAGATCAACTGTAGAGGCCATAGCCGAGATGGATTTAGAGCGGATGATGTCTTGTACACTTATCGGGAACCCTTGCGCTCGGCATTGCGACGAGACTTGCATAGCGGCAATCGAGTCACCACCGAGATGCAAGAACGACTGGTTTAGACGAACATCAGCGATAGAAAGGTTCAAAACCTTGGCGAAAATCGCCTGTAGTTTCTTCTCGACGACACTCCCATTTGTGACTTCAGTATCATCCGTTCCCATGGCGGAGATCTGCCGGTATGTCGGCTGGTCCATGTCTTCGACCCACTGAAGTACACGCCTTCGATCCATCTTCCCGGACGGCATCAATGGGAACCTTTCGACAGCAATCCACAGAGATGGTATCATGTAGGCAGGTAGGCGTTCGCAGAGACCATCTCGAATGGTTGCAATGTTCAGTGAAGCGCTTTCTTGCGGCAGGATTCGCAATGCGTTGTCGGCGTCTGTTGTCGTTACCGCCATGTTCTGGAGCGAGATGATGGCGACTAATCGCTTGGCACAGGGTCCAGTCGTAGGTACCGAGGCCAAGGCGCTCTGCACCATATGATCGTCCAGCAGTTTATGCTCAACTTCCGACAACTCTAGTCGTTGGCCTCGAACCTTGGTTTGTAGATCTTTGCGGCCAAGATACAGCATAGTTCCATCCTCGTTGTACTTGACCAGGTCTCCGGTCTTGTAGATTCGTATGGGTTCGCTCACAAGGCCTGTAGACCACTTCACGTGGTTCACAAAAACCTCGGCTGTCTTCTCCGGATTGTTAAGATAGCCGGCTCCGACAGCACCGCCTTCAAGCAAAAGCTCGCCGATGGCACCGACCGGCGCAAGAGCGTGATGGTTGTTTCTCGATACAACCCATCCTCGCGACGTGACAGCTTTACCAAGATTGTTGGGTTTCGTGTGAGGCATCATAATGTTGGAAGTCGCAAGGGCGGCGCATTCGGTCGGCCCGTAGCCATTGCCGAGATTGACTTTGTCTGCCCAAGTGGCCAGATCCTGCTGAGACATGGCTTCTCCAACAAGGAACAGGGTCTCGAGTTTTGGTACCTCAGACGGTGAGATCATGCGAACGACTGATGGGGTAATAGTTGCCCAGTTGACGTTGAATTTATTGATGACCCCAACGAGATCGTTTGTGCGGGAAGCCTGGTCAGGCACGCATACAGTCCCACCCTGCATGAGCGTGCTGAATATCTCAATCAAGCAAGCATCGAATGTATAAGAGGCGAACTGCAGAACCCTGGATGCCTGAGAGATCTTCAGCCCCGGAGCAAATGCCGTAGAACTGGTAACCCAATGAGTGTGATGTACCACGGCGCCCTTGGGCTTACCGGTCGATCCAGAGGTATAGAATGCGTAAGCCGGAGAATCGCTGTGTACAGAAGGGAGACTGGGTAGACGACCGGGGAGAGTTTCAGTAGCTTGCCGGTCCACAACCACAGTGCTGCATGGTATGGATTGACAGAGCTCCTGATACTGTGGGGCACAAAGGAGAAGATCGGCATCATTGTCGGAGACTATCTCGCGAAGGCGCAGTACAGGTGCTTCGAAGTCCAAGGGAACAAATGCCGCTCCTGCTTTGAGTACGGCGAGGATGGCTACGATCGTCCACCCTGACTTGTCAAAGCAGAGAGGAACAAATTGTTTCGGCTTTACACCAAGGCGGATCAGCCGATGTGCGAGTGCAGATGATCGATCGTCAAGCTCGCGGTATGACATGACACCGGTATCCCAGGCATCAATGGCGGGTGAAGTAGGGCGAAGCGCAGTCTGGTCCTCCGCAATCACACTGTGGATGCACCTAGGGATGACTGGCACTGGCTCGCTGTTCCAGGAACTGATTGTCTTGCGGTCCGCCGGGTTGACCATGTCAAGGTCATCCAGGCTTCGCACAATGTTATCGGCGCCGTTCAACTGTGTGAGAATAAAATCGAATTGTTGGACCATGCGCTGAGCCAGCCATCTCTCGACAACGCGGTCGTCGAAGAGGGCTTCAACTTGTACACCAGTCGAGTTGACCTTGCAGTTGAAGACGAACGCATAGCTGAAGAAGTCGGTTCCAATGGTGTTGGCGCTCACCATGTTCCATAGCGGGCTCTCAGCGTCAAAATCGTCACCCGATTCGATGCCCAAGAAGCTCTGGAAATCGCACGCTATTGCAGTCTCGGAGCTGAGTTTGCTGATGTGTTGCAAACCCGCAAACTGATACGGGAGCGAAAGTGAAGACTGTTTCTGTGTCTCCTTGAGATACTCGTGCACTGTCAAAGTGCGGTTGAGTCGTAACCGGACAGGTGCGGTTGTGATGGTAGGACCGATGATAGACTCAATGCCAGGAACAGAAGCCTCACGGCCACTGTTGGTCTCGCCCCAAATCACGTCATCTGAACCCGAATATGTTGCAAGGAGAATACCCCATGCAGCACGGATCATGGAAGGAACGGTAACCTCGAGGCCTGGATTACGTGTGAGCTGCACAGAGTGTAGCAACTGACCGTTGGCTTCCACACGGTGGTCTGGGGATGGTAGCTGAGGGAATTGTGCAGCCGTGACATTGTCGAGCTGCGAGAGCCAGAAATCATCGGACTGCTTCTGATCCAGACTGGAGATGTATTTCACGAACCGCGAGTAGGGCACAGTGGTGGGAATGCTCTGCACCTCACTGCGATAGTGGGCCTCGACTTTTCGGAACAACGCCGTCCAGCTCCAACCGTCGTAAACGGCGTGATGGGCAGTCCACACAAAGAACATGGAGTCGGTGTTCTCACCGACGAGTGTGAATGTTGTCAAAGGCGCGCCGTTCTTGGCAGGAAGCTGCCTAGTGGTCTCGTTGATATCTTGGATATCGGGGAGGGATTGCCACTTGATGTCTTCGCGGATGACTACTTGCACGAAGCCATGCTCCTCGGAATATACGATACGAGTGCGCAGAGTTGCCTCGGTAGCGATGACAGCTTTCCAGGCCTCTTTGAAACGCGGAATGTCGATATCAGGTGGCAATCGGTAGATAGGCTGCACAACATAGGTTCCTGGGTCCTTGTTGGTAAGCATGACAAGACCTTCCTGGAGCTTGCTGCATGGGTAGATGTCTTCGATAGAGTCGGCAAAGACACCACATTCAGATGCAGCCAAGGCTACAATAGCCTGACGGGAGGACGCAGGAAGCAATTCCATGGGCAGAGTGTCCACCTCAGACTTCGCGGCGTCATCGGATGACAGTATAATTGCAGTGGCCGCCATATCCAGCAGCTTGGGTTGAGCGAAGACATTGGCAACGTTGAGCATGACGCCATCTTTCCTCGCCGCTGTGACGAGCTTCATGGCGCTGATGGAGTCACCACCAAGGCGGAAGAATGAATCTTCAGCACCTACTGCGCCTGCATCGATCTTCAACACCGACGCCCAGAGACGCGCCAACATGACTTCAGCGTCTCCAGCAGGCGCGCGACCGCTCTTACCTGCCAGGCGGAAAGGCGTGAGGTTCGACTCAGGAAGAGCAGCCGCCAGAGAGCGTAGCACCTTGCGGTCAAGTTTGCCGGACGTCGTCATAGGCATGCGAGTGACTGGCATGAACATGGAGGGCACGTAGTAGACAGGAAGTGCATTCGCAAGTGCGATCTCGACCTTCTTTGCAACTTTTCGTACCGACTCGCTCATCTCGCAGATTGCAGCTGGATTTTCATCCTCCGACAAGCACATAAAGGCTACGAGTGCCTTGGTCTTGTTGCTGTCGTTGAACTTGACTAGTTCGACAGCCGATTTGGCGCCGGCAGGTAGGTTCAGCTTGAGGTGATGTTCAATCTCGCCCAGCTCAATGCGTTGTCCATGCAGCTATGCCAAATCAGTCCTTGATGATTGAGTAGGAATTTAGTCAGACACTTACTTTGACCTGGGAGTCCTTCCTGCCCAAGTAGATCATGTCACCATCAGAGGTGTATTGAACCAAGTCACCGGTGCAGTAAAACCTACGTCCTGTGGGACCCATGACACGAGCCCACTCAGGGTCCATGATGAATGCGGCTTGTGTCTTCTCAGCGTCGTTGAGATATCCACGGCTAAGGATAGGACCTTCGAGAATCAATTCTCCCTTGCATCCAATGGGCATCAAGCGGTCACGGTTTTCAGCATCAACGACCCATCCAATACATCCGATTGCCTTGCCGATATTAGTGGCCTCGCCCCGACCGTCGCTGAAATCCTTGAAGGCCGAGTTGATAGACGCCTCACTGGGCCCATACATTCCGACGAGGTGGACATGCTGACTCCAGAGCTCGATCAGCGCTTTCGTGAGAGGCTCCGCGCCAAGGCAGAGGCTTTTGATTGAAGGAACCTGCGCCGGCGTGAGGAGCGCCGCGACAGTTGGGGTGAGATCCATCTTGTTCGCCTTCAACCTCGCAATCGCGCCGGGAAGATCATTGACACGATCACCCTCGGAGGGAACGCATACACAGCCACCTCGCTGAAGAGTAGTGAACATCTCTTCGAGCGAGTTGTCGAACGTGTACGAAGCAAATTGGAGCATGCGCGAGTCTCGGTTGATGCCGAATTTGGAGCCGTGAGCTTCCGCACTGGTAGCTATAGCTGAGTGCTCGAGCACAACACCCTTTGGTCGCCCTGTGCTTCCACTTGTGAAGATAACAAAGACTGGGTTGTGCGGCCGAACACTGGGGCAAGCAGGGCCGTCGATCGCCGGCAAGCTTTCCAAAAATGCAGCGTCTACTACGATGATGTTGGGTACAAGTCCGTCGAACTTCTCTGCGCGCGCGGAAGTGGTGAGCACCACTTGCGCGGCAGCATCTTCGAGACGGGTCTGCAGCGCTGGGGCAGGGTGTGCTGCATCGAGTGGCACAGCGGCACCACCCGCTTTGAGAACGGAGAGCATAGCAATGATGGCGAAAGCACTCTTGTCAAAACAAGTGGGTACGAAAACCTCAGGTCCGACACCGAGTTGGACCAAATGATGTGACAAGCGGTCTGTGACGGCTCTCAGCTGACCGTACGTGTATTCGCCGTCGTGTGCACATATTGCTGGTGCTTCTGGTTGAGCTTTAACCCATCGCGCAAATATATCGTGCACACACTCGTTGATAGTTGGCGGCATGACATTCCATTTCTGTAATTGTTGCAGATGCCTTGGGCTGAGATGATCCAAGGCCGAGATGCGACGTTTGGCGTTGAAGACGATGTTCTCAAGAGCCCGCACGAAGGTATTGGCAACGTTCCTGGCCTGTACGGCGGTGAGATGATCGGTCCAGTAGTCGAGATCCACAGCCGCAGCTTCATCTCCGACCTCGATGTTCACGCTGACTGGGTACCTATGCAACATGTCAGCGATGTTCCTGAAACAGTTTTGTGGCAGTGCCTTCTTGGATAGAACAAACTTACTCAGTTGGGTCGTAGATCGGGCGAACCTCCCGAAGATGAACATCTTCTTCCTGGCGGCCTTGTTCCTGGGGAAGACGACGATATGAGAGCGCAGTGTTGAAGAGACTGGCACCAGAAAGCTCAAGCACGTGCTGAACATCGGGCAGCGCTATGTGGCGATGTGGCAAGGCTTCCATGTAGTCTCTTTGTACGTCTTGGAGGATATCGAGGAGACAGCGAGATCCGTCCGAGAGGTTCACACGGCAGACGAGTGTGTTGATCAGCGGGCCGACAATACTTTCTACTCCATGGACTTCTTCCGCATCACGCGCGGACGTTAGATAGCCGAACGTGACGTCGTTGCTTCCAATGTAGCAGCTGAGTGTCAGTGCCCATGCAGTGTGAAAGACATTCGACAGGGTGATGCCGTTGGTGTTGCAAAAATGCTGCAAGTCGGCTAGGCTGATACTAGTGAGATCGAGGCGGATGGTGATAAGTTCCTTCGGTACAGTCTGACCAAGTCCATCATCAAGGGTCGGGAAAGAGCAGACTTCACTACCTCCAAGATAAGATTTCCAGAATTCAAGACTGGATTCCTCGGGCTGTTTCGCAAGCCATGCGATGTAAGCGCTGTATGGGGTGCCATCGAGGAGGGTTTCGCTCGCACATGCCTTCCTGAGTTCTTCGGCTAAGAGACTCATAGAATGACCGTCCATGATAGCATGGCTTATGTCAAGCGAACAGTAGGTTCTCTGATCGGTGGTCGTACAAATGGTGAAACGGTGGTTCGGACATCGGCCGTGGTTGTAACTAACGGAGCGTTGCTCTTCGATCAGTCTGATAGCATCGGTCTCGTCTGACGCCTCAAGATACACAATGTTGGCGTCGATGTGCTTGAGGACGACCTGGTTGTAAAGACCCTTAGCACCAACGTTCTCGATGAAGACAGTGCGCAATGCTGGATGCCGTTCGACTACCTGTTGCCAAGCACCAGCAACTGCCTCTAGCGAGATCTGTTCATTCAAGGTGGTGACCTCATGGAGAGTTGCCGCAGCATAAAACCCGGCGTCTTTGCTTTGCGAGAGGAGCAACCCCTCTTGCATTCTTGAACAAGGATAAATATCCTCTACGTCGGTGTCCAGAATACTCATGGCCGAGAGACTGTCAATCATAGTAGTGAAGCTTTCATCTGTCAATGAAAGTAATGGGAAGTCGCTCAACGTTGGCTTAGGGTCGAGAAGTGTCAGACCCCGGATCATGTTGGATATGGTGTTTTGGCATTCCGAGACCCATTGTTGGATGAGTGACTGATGCTTCATATGCCGATTGAATGTGAAAGCAACCTTGAGGTGCCCTTTGAAAACAAAGGCGGAGATCTCAAAGAGACCCCATCTGCAGGTTTCGTGGCCAAAGTCGGACGTGCCGCCAGCCTTGCCTGTCTCACCAGCCATGGTACCTGACGGCTGAAGCAAGGCGTCTGCCCTCT
This sequence comes from Alternaria postmessia, assembly GCF_024291825.1. NCBI lineage: Eukaryota > Fungi > Ascomycota > Dothideomycetes > Pleosporales > Pleosporaceae > Alternaria > Alternaria postmessia. Next base: position 40,355 of record NW_026260195.1, on the reverse strand, counting down.
CGAGTTGCTTTCGAAGAAGTCAGTGAATGAGTGGTGGCAAGCCTTCATGCAACATACCTGGTACTGGCCGAGATAGTTGAACAAGATCTCCATGGGCCAATGAGTGTCAAAATTCTCCCGGCCCTCCTCAGTAAGACATCGCCTGGCAAAATATGGACGTCCATTACCAGGAATTCGCCGTTTGAAATCTTTGATCTTTCGGACGGTATCCGTAGGATCCTTTGATGGTGACACAAGAATTGGAGACACTGGCTGGCTGTTAGCGCATTCTCAACCGAGCATCATGGAGCGGTCGCATCGAGGGAGAAGATCCGAACAACGCGGACGGAGTGTACGTACGCGCTGTGAACCACCCGACAGTTCGGGTGATATCAATGTCTGAGTCCCACGGTTCGCGACCGTGTCCCTCATTGAAGATAGCAGGCACAGGCCTGTCTGTAAAGACATGTGACCAGGACTGTATTAAGGATGCGAGCAAGACTTCGACCGGCTCAGTCTTGTAGGCAGTATGGCAGTTGGTCAGGAAAGCGGAACTAAGATCCTTATCTAGCTCAAAACTGGCATGGCTAGCATTGCCGTACGTATTATCTTGATGTTGAATGCCCCAGTATGTGAAGTCCATGGGAGGAACATCAACAGCTGGGAAGACTTCATCAAGTTCGAGAGACTCGGCGTGGTCACGTTGCAGCTCGGCCCACTTCTGGAAAGGAAGGGCAGGTGCAAGTAGTTGTCCACCTTTGAGGATCTCTTCAAGCTCTTCGAGCAGCAACCTCCACGTGACCAGATCGACAACCAAATGGTGACCTGTCAGAAATGCATACTGCTCTTCACCAAAATCGAAGAAGTCGGCAGCAAATAGTGGGCCAGTCACGTGATCGAAGCATTGCTGCGAGTCTGCAATCTGAGTGTCGATCTGAGCTTGTGATGTTACAGCCAAATGACGAAAGCGATAAGAGCCTTCGATATCGTCTAGGGTCACAGTCAGCAACAGGCGAACAATTTACATCCCCTGGCAGGATAATATACAACGATGTGGAGATCGGAATATTGACGGATATATGGTTATGCAGGCTGACTTACTTGTGAGACGTTGTTGCCATCCATGTTCAGGCGATTGAGTGAACCTTGCTCGCAGCATGGAGTGGCGTGTCACGAGTTGTTGCACTGCCGATTGGAAATCGCCGGCATCGGTCTTACGTGCCACTCGGAGATAAAAAGATTGGTTGAAATGGCCGTTTGTATTCGGACGTTTGAAAAAGAGTGACTGGATGGGTGAGAGATCGAAATCCTCGTCAAAGTATTCCTCATGGTCGTAGGCTGAGTTCCCGACTTCTTTGACTGCGGCCGATAACTGTGTGATGGACTTGCTGCGCAAGACCTCTTGAACGCCAAGACTCATGCCTTCTTTGCGACATTGACCGACGACCTGCATAGCAGAGATGGAATCTCCTCCTATCGACAGGAAGGATTGATCCAGAGGAACATGAGGTAAGTTGAGGACATGAGCCCAGATAGCTTGTAGGCTCTCCTCGACATTACTGATTGTTGATGACATCTTGGGAAGTGTGTGGTTCCTAGCGGACGATACGTGAGCAAATGGATATGGTGGTTAGTGACCAAAGCGATGCTACGTGAAGGCATGGACCGTGTTAAGGGTCCCTTCGAATCAGTCGCGCGCGACGACATCGTCACCAGCAAAAGAGGCAGCCACGGGAAACGGAGAAGCCACTTACCAAGATCGAATGTGTTGTGCGTCAGGGAACTGTGGATTAGCGACGATATGGTCAAGTTCACGTACCGTATTTTACAACTCTTGTTGCAAGCGAGAGGGATAGAAAATGCACAAGTGGCTTTTGTCCAGCTAGTAGAACAGAATTGGTATGGAAATCAAGAGATTCTAGAATCAATCACACCGGAATTCCTGGGATGAAAATGGTGGAAAGTCTCAGTATGGGCCTCAAGTTCAGCTCCTGCATATACCGCCTGGGATCGCCCCTCGGAGGCAGGGACAGATACTCCTGAATCCCTAACCACCTAATACGGGGGTATCCGCATTGCGGTGAAATCATTACATGTTATTCTTGTCTGTTTCAAGCCACATGGTCTGGAGAAGCATGGTATGCGATGGCGAACAGCCGGTGCCTGCAGACAGGCATTGTCTTCGAGAACGAAGAAGCACTAAGTGCAAGGGCCTGCACGCGGCCATGAGCAGATAGGGGATGTATGTAATTGGCGACGCCTGCGGTGTACAAACGAGGGAGACCACCAGGACGGATGGCGGTGGACACTATGGCAGGTTTCTTTTCGAGTTCCACCAAAAGTAGTGCGGACCAAAATGCTCGAGGCCAAAAAGCAACAGGCGGCTCCTTAGTCGCTGGGGGCCACGATCGCCATGGCTATGAGCGTCGCGTGTCCGCGAGGCTGGCTGTAACGCGGTCGACCTTCAGAGTGCGGTTAAGTCTCTGCAGATGTAGCGGCGGGTTAATGGGTGCATATTGTGGCGTGCGTACGAACACGAGAAGGTCTGACGCGGCGGAGGGTATGGGTGAGAGGTGAGGTTCAACGCGTCGGTGGCTCGCTGACTCCTGCTGGTTGGGGCAAAACGCGCGAAAACAAAAATGCGGGGCGCTTATGGAACTGCCTCACGCTTGACCGCATCGGGTACTGGCCTAGCCTGGGCATGATCGGATGCTCTTCTCCGCCTTGGAGCTGCCACGGGGCAGGCTTCGCTCTCCGTTTCTCATGCCTCTCTTCATTCGCCCTGCGCCTGCGCCTACGAGCTTAGAGCCAGCTGTCGCTTGTCACCTGCCCAAGGGGAATCTGCTTCGCGCTGTCTCCATTACCAGTCGATAGTCGCCAGTCTGAGCTTGGGGAGCCTCCAACGCTTCCAGGGCACAATCCCGCCACTACGATTCACGCCCCGCTGTCAGTCCCTTTACGGTTTTCTTCCTGCGCCACGTCCCACCTCTTCATTTCTCGTAGATGCATATTTGGAACGGCTGCTCAACCCGGCGCCTTCACACCGCAGGAAGTCTTGCGTGCCGCTCCCGCGAAGCACGCACCAAAGACAAGATTGTGATGGTGGGGTGGGTACACCTCCATGGCCCACAACACTTTCCAAAGTCCCGCACGTCTTAATTAGACCCGGTCCAGAAATTCAAGCGTGGATGACGACTAGCCGGCTCCTGCCGCTAAGTACCAGGCAGCCGGAAATTCAACCCCAGAGCAACTCAATCCTCATGCATCGCCTCCCTGCGACGGATCATACCCCTTCCGGACCGTCAGCACACGTCGTACCGTCTGTCGAGACATGTTAATCAGCCGTTGAAAGCGAGCACCCTTCCAAGCGCTCATGTAACTTTAACTATTGCATCATCCTTCGCTCTTCAGTTGATAGCCGCAACGAAACCACTTAGCTTCAGTTCATATGGAGCTGGCCCGTATTACTAGATTTAGCTGCCATTGTGGGGTATGCACCTTTTCCAAAAGATGAGGAGTCTGCCTGCAGGTACCCCAGGAAATCTGATTTATCCGTACGGGCTGCGCAAGCCATAAACTTCACCTGAAGACAGACTTGCAATTTCCAGCCAGTAGTGGAATCTTCCGGAAGAATTGGGAGCGTTCATCGCGAGCTGCACCGGTCGATCACAACGTATGCGATCGGCGCTGCATCGATCGTCAGTGAACCTGTAATCAAGCTACCAACCGGTGTTGGAACCTATACCGGCATCGCCATGGATTTCCAATACCGACAGAGGCTTCCCTGGTCCCAATTTCGTGTACTCCAGACTACACCAAACCAGCTTTCTGGTTCACTGCTCCGGTGACCAATTTGGCACTCCGCCGGCGTGCAGTTCCGTGGACGTCGAAAATCCTTCGTACTAATCCAAGATGACTCCGGTAGTTGGCCAACGACGAGCCACTCTCAGCTTATGAAAAGTCGATCGTCGACCGTCGACAAGTACACCACCAGTGATTATGGTCGGGCGCTTTACTCCCCCGCTTGTACTTCCTCGTATTTACGAGAGATGTTTATCGTGGCCTTCTGATTGACTGCCGCGTCATCAGGCTATTTGCCAGCTGCCACGGTTCTTGGTCGCGCGGCTGTAGAAATCATCATGACGATGCTATCAGTCCGTGTTCGCTGTTACTTTGTGCATGCGAGCAGAAACCTTGATCTCGGGCCGCCAACTGCATAAACGTGTCCTCATTTTGAGAATGCTCCTTCACTTATGACGTGAGCTGCATTTGACACCCGTAGTTGGATAGCTGCGGCAAGCAAGTGCGCCTTGAACAGCCGTCGTTGCACACGACTCGCCGACGAGAACCGGCAGAACAATGAGAATGTCTCTCCACATCAATTTGTTAGCGTAGGCGTCAAGTGAATTTTCGTTCGGCAGTCACATTCCCATGTGTCGAAATACAGCTCAATTTCCAAGTCTTGGTGACTAAAGGGCCGATGAACGGCCGCCGCAAGCGATGTGTTATACTTTTTCGCGTGTTTTGCATGTCCAAATTTGGCATTCAACGGAATTGAAACAGGAAAGAAAACCGCTTCAAACGCTTTGGATACCCCTAGTCCAGAGCACGGAATACCAACAGCAATGCTGTAGCGTTAAATGCTACATTCTTTTGGGTGTGATCATCGGGATGACAGCGCCGATCTGAAAGCCACAAGCCACAAAGTTGCCGCTACAGCGGTGCCAAGCTGACAGCGTGGTCGCGCAATTAAGGTTGAGGATCCCCTTCCCGAGCCGCCGTCAACACTGTTAGTACGCAGGGTGATGGGAGTGGCGCCGGTCGTTGCTGCTAATCCGGGTGGAACACACGGCTAAACCAAATACGAACACCATGTGATGCCCCTGTCACTTCGACGTAGTCCAACACGACGCATGCGGCCTGCATGCACTGAGTTTGCACCAGGTAACGGAAAGCCTAGTCACGCACCCTACTACCGGTATACGCTCAGCCCTCACTTCTCGGGTCTGCAAGTCGCTCGCTTTAGTGCAACATGACGACGATCAAGGCAAGCTAAGTCACTTTCATGCTGTAAAGATGGCAACTGAGGAACATGTTCAGCTCACAACAAGTACGTAAGGCGCTACTAGTAGCCTCCTGAGGTAACCAGTGGTGTGTGTCCGTGTTACAGTGCGGAGCATTGGTCTCTTGGGATCTCCCAAACGTACTACCGCGTTGTTCAAGCCCTCACCGCGGGTAGTCAGAAACACCAACGCAGGGAAATAAAGAAATCATCATTCTGCCACCGGTCCACATGATCAGCATAGTCATTAGAACCACTCGAGGAATTGTGGGGTTCCCATAATATCAACTCTCCTATCCCATTCCTACTTCCTTTAATGCTTTAATGCACCATCTACATTGCTGAACAGTCTCGACGGATTGTCTCTCGTTCGCAATGGCAGCGAATATGGACCCCGATTGTGCATTGACCGACGATACCTTTGGTCCCTATGCTGGCCCACATTGCCGTGGCGGCTTCGATCTCACTCTCCTCTTCTCCGAGGTGTTTCTCTCGATAATTCCTCTATCCTTGTTGATAGCTATCGCACCTTATAGAATCTATCGACTATGGTGGAAGGATACCAAGGTTTCGAGGACGACTCTGCTATATACCAAACTGGTATGTCATTCTCCTTGAGCTTGATTATGATGGACCTGACCTTTGTACTACAGATAGGATGGGCTGTGTTCGCTGGTTTCGAGCTTGCACTCCTCGTCATCTGGGCAAACCGACAAACACGCAACAACCGTGCCGAACTCGCATCAGCTGCTATCAGCTTCATCGGCGCAGTCTTATTGGGATTTCTCTCCTTCGTTGAGCACATGAGGTCGATACGTCCATCGTTCCTGCTCACGGTATACCTATTCTTCACCAGCATATTTGATATCGAACGCTCCCGCAGTTATGCACTCACACCCGAGCTGGACCTCGTTGCCACGGTTTTCGCCTCACGCCTTGCTGTGAAAGTATTTCTCGCCATAGTTGAAGCGCGAGACAAGCGACAGCTCCTTCTCCCAGACTTCGCCAAGAACCCAACGGAGGCTACCAGTGGTGTTTACAGGCGGGTAACGTTCTGGTGGCTGAACCCGCTCTTCAAGAAGGGATTCTCCACTTCACTGACTGTCGACGACCTTTTCCAGCTGGACAAACACTTAACAGCAGACTACCTGCACCATCTAATTGGCTCGTCGTGGGCAAGAGGTAAATTATGATTACCCTGCCTCTGTATCTACCGTCCACTAACCCGGGGGATATAGTTGCGAACGTCGGTACACATTCTCTCTTCGGAACGACATTGAGGAAATTGAAGTGGCCCATACTGGCAGTTGTTCCGCCCAGACTATGTCTGATTGCCTTCAACTTCTGCCAACCATTTCTGATCGAAAGAGCTGTCAACTTCTCCCAGGAGGCCGAGACGGCGCAGACGGCCAACATCGGATATGGATTGATTGGCGCGTACATCATCGTTTTCATCGGCATTGCAGTCAGTAAACCAATCTCGTGCAACCAGGTTGCCTCGCTAACATGCCTCGTAGATCTCCACCGGGCAATACATGCATTTCACCTTCCGATTCATCACACAGATGCGAGGTGGCCTCATCTCTATGCTCTACAACAAAGCAACAGAAGTCACGTTGACAGACATGGATCCAGCATCTTCCATCACACTCATGAGTGCTGACGTCGAGCGTATCGTCACCGGTATGGAGACTGGTCACGAGGTATGGTCTAATACACTTGAGATTGCCCTCGCAATGTACCTCTTGGAGCGACAACTCGGTGCCGCCTGCGCGATCCCTATCGGCGTTGCTGTTGGTAAGCTTCACTACAACTCCATGCTCCATTCCCCGCTAATCGCCCTCAAGTATCATTGCTCGGCTCTATAGCAGCCACTAGCTTGGTGATGCAACGTCAAGCACTCTGGCTCGAAGGCATCGAGCGACGCATTGCAGCCACCAACTCCATGCTGAACTCGATGAAGGGTGTCAAGATGGGTGGTCTTACCGAGGTTCTGCGAGACGATCTCCAGAAGCTCCGGGTTGATGAGCTAAACATCTCGAAGAAGTTCAGAAAGCTCCTCATCTGGACAATGGGATTCTGTAAGTCATCAAATCTCCGCAGTCTATGTTCATGCACTGATCGTTTATAGCTTACATCTCGCCAATCGTGTCACCTATTCTGGCATTTGCGGTCTTCTCTATCATCGCGCAAAACAGTGACGGTAGAAGCACCCTCGACACCGCAACTGTCTTTACTTCACTCTCGCTGTTCACGCTTCTTACAGAACCACTCGGGTCGCTCATCATGGCTCTTTCCTCTCTGATGGGAGGCGTCGGATCGTTCAAGAGAATCCAAGACTTTCTCACATTGGCTCCGCGCGATGAGCACCGTAAATTTCCTTCCATCTATGGTGGTAGCACAGCGTGCCTTTCAGTCGCAGGCACCGAGTCAGACAAAGGCTCTGAGACTTCTCAAAAAAGCCGTTGTTCTATCGAGGTCAAGGAGTACAGCGCTCTTGGCTCTCAGGCCATCGTCATTGAGAACGGCTACTTCGGATGGGATCCGGTCAGACAGCCATCTGGTACCTTGCAGGACATCGACATGATCGTCCCACGCGGGAAGATTACCATGGTAGTGGGACCGGTAGGGTGTGGTAAGTCAACCCTGCTCAAAGCAGTGCTCGGAGAGTTACCTGTCATGGGTGGCTCGCTGCAGGTGTCTTCCCTACGGATCGCCTTGTGCGACCAAACTGCATGGCACGTGAACGGCACAGTGCAGGAAAGCATCCTCGGTGCTGCCGTGTTTGATCAGCGGTGGTACTCGTCGGTAGTGCGGAGCTGCGCATTAGACGAAGATCTACGGCAATTGCCCCAGGGTGACCAAACCCAGATTGGCAGCAAGGGTATCGCATTGAGTGGAGGCCAGAGCCAGCGAATTGTGAGACACCCCAATATGCACCCCTCTTTCTACTTTTGGACTTTACTGACCACCACCCCTCCGCAGGCACTAGCCAGAGCAGTCTACGCTCAGAAGGACATCATCATCCTCGATGACTGCCTTAGCGGCCTTGATGGCCAGACCGAGAACCGTATATGGCACAGTCTCTTTGGTCACGAGGGACTATTAAAGCGGTGCCGAACCACAGTTCTCGTTGCGTCATCATCGGGTATGTGATATTAAGTCATTCGTCCACCTCGTCCACGTGCTAACATCTCCCTTCTACCACAGCCAAACGCGTACCTTACTCTGATCACATTGTCGCCCTCGACAAGGACGGCAGGATTTTGGAACAAGGTCCTTTCGAGAAGCTGAACAAGTCGGGAGGCTACGTGTCGGGCTTCGACCTTGCACTTCCTGACTGGGACTACCGTGCGGAGAAGCACATCTACGAGGAGCCGCCCAGGTACACCGAGCGTCTAGCCACCGACAACCAGCTCACAGAGGATGACGTGCAAGCTGAAGCGAATCGTCGTACTGGCGACACAGCCATCTACCTCTACTACATTGGTACTGTGGGCTGGATTCCTACAATCATCTTCATCTTTTCTATCATCATCTTCATCTTCGGCATCTCCTTCCCCACTGTCTGGGTGAAGATGTGGGCGGAATACAACGAGGAGAACCCCAACGAGCGACTCGGATACTGGCTTGGCATCTATGCCATGCTTGGTGGGTTGGCACTCTTCTTCCTGATGGTCAGTTGTTGGCAGCTCATCATCACCATGGTCCCTCGTTCTGGCGTCACGTTCCACAAGAAGCTGTTGGATACAGTCCTTGGGTCTCCCATGTCTTTCTTCTCTACCACAGATACCGGAGTCACGCTCAACCGCTTCAGTCAAGATCTCATGTTGATCGACATGGAGTTGCCAGTGGCCGCGCTGAACACTTTCGCCACATTCGTCCTCGTCATCGGACAGATGATTCTTATCGCTGTCGCTGCTCCCTACGCAGCTATTTCCTTTCCTGTCGTCATCGTCGCAGTCTTCTTTGTTCAAAAGTTCTATCTCCGCACATCGCGCCAACTTCGTTTCCTCGATTTGGAAGCCAAGTCACCACTCTACACTCAGTTCAATGAGATACTGGAAGGTCTAGCGACCATCCGCGCATTCGGATGGCAGAGTTTCGTTGAAGAGAAAGCAAAAGCTCTACTTGACCGTAGTCAACGGCCCTTCTACCTGCTCTTTGCGGCTCAGCGTTGGTTGACACTCGTACTGGACTTGGTCGTTGCAGCTGTTGCAACGATCCTCATAGTGCTGGTAGTCACCTTGAAAGGCAAGCTGAGTGCGGGATACGTTGGTGTAGCGCTACTCAACGTGGTACTGTTCTCTCAGAGTATCAAGTTGCTCATCTCTTTCTGGACCCAGCTCGAGACGCACATCGGAAGTGTAGCCAGGATCAAGAACTTTACCGCCGATGCCGTGGCAGAGGACTCTGAGGGCGAAGACCACATTCCGCCCGCCAGCTGGCCAAGCGCCGGCAAGATTGAGTTCAGAGGCATCGAAGCATGCCACCGGCCCGGCGAACCCGTTATCTCGAACTTTTCCCTCTCCATCAGGCCTGGTGAAAAGGTTGCCATCGTTGGCCGCACGGGGAGCGGAAAGTCATCGCTCGTTCTCTCTCTCTTCCGTATGGTCGAACTTTCCAGTGGTAGTATCACCATCGATTCCGTTCCACTTACCCGGGTACCTCGCCAAACCATTCGCAGTCGACTCATCGGTCTACCTCAAGACGCCTACCTACTTCCCGGTTCGGTTCGCCTCAATGCTGACCCCTTGAAAGAATCCGATGACAAAGCCATCATGGCTGCGTTGAAGGATGTACAACTATGGGATATCATTGTGGCAAAGGGTGATGCTGAGAAGTACGGGCACCCGTTAGACGTCGAAGTCGAGGACCTGCATTTCTCGCACGGACAACGTCAGCTCTTCTGCTTAGCACGTGCAATGCTCAAGAAGGACAAGTCAACCGTCGTTGTCATGGACGAAGCTACTAGCAAGTACGTTCATCAACCGCTTTCTTTCCAAAGGTCAATCGCTAACAATGAACGTTTAGTCTCGATGCTGCAAGTGACGCCCATGTCCAACGCCTCCTCCGCTCCAGATTCCCACATCACACCCTCATCACCGTCGCCCACAAGCTCGATACAATACTCGACTTCGACAAGGTCGTCGTCATGAACAAGGGTCAACTCGTTGAGTACGGTTGTCCTCACAAGCTACTAGACCGCCAGGGAAGCTGGTTTAAGAGTCTGTATGAAGATGTCGCAAGAAGAGGTTCTGAGGATGAGGACGAGGACGAGATCAACGTCATCTAGTGAAGGTCATTTGGTAGAAACGATACTGTGGTAATTGAGCGTAGCATTTTCCTTTCAAAATTATGCCCGGAGGCATGCGCAATTTTCTTAAGTCAACATAGGTAGCGAAAAGGCGTTGAGGTATAGTAGAGTCGATCATTCCCCTTCCATATCCATATTCATATTTAGTCTTATATCCAAACTAGACCATGAGGTCTTCAGCATATAGTTCAAAATTTATCTTGTCCTAAAAAGTGCAGCTCATCACACTTCACTTCTCCACAATCTCTTAAGCAGCAAGCGAAAGCTCCACGACTATCTCCCGGCCATGCTCTTTGAAGCCTTGCATCAGCCATTTCCTTATGTTGGCGAGGACAACCTCAGGCGTGCCCTGCACAATGGAAGGAGTGATCAGTTCGCTCTTGATGTAAACCAACCGAATTTGCTCCAAAGCCCTGCTATTGAAGATTTGTGCCATATCATACCGGCCGACAACCTCAGCAACTGTTCTCACCCTCCTCTCCTTGGCCTTGTCGGGTCTTGTGCGTTCCAGCTCAAGGAGCTGCCTTTCTCCCCACATCGAATCTGTGATGGCCGAAGTGTGTAGAGTGAAAGACATTTCTCTAAGTGAAGGCAAATTTGAAGCGAGAATTATAAAAGGATTAGACTTGCGATTGTCAGAAACACCAGAGAACCAATGGAAGCCGTTCATGTCGACTCTGAGAATGTTGTTGGCGATATTCGGTAGGGCTTTGAGCATGGCGCCAATGAAGAAGGTATCAGTAGTCGAGGCAACCGTAAAAGTGAGGAGGCGGATGTAGGGAACAACGGTGCCTTTCCATTCGCTCTCCCTGTCAGCGTGGAAGGTAACACCCTTGAGAAATTGAGGTTGACTAGGGTTGGCTTGAGGGGTGCCACTCTCAGCGGCGATATCGATAGTGAAAGGACCTGTGAAGGTAATATAGTCAGTGGATCGGAAGCAGCTTTGAGGATTGGAAGTGAAAAAGACATACCATCGCAGAGGATATTCCAGAGAGCAACATTGGCGCCTTCAGGTAGAGAAGGGGTCATATTTCTAGCTACAAAGGTACTTGCAGTCGCATCCTGGGGAACTACAACGAATCGTTAACATATATTGATACACATCAGACGAGGCCTAAACACACGGTTACCGCCACCCGAAACCGCACCCTGAAGGTTGTCATCGAAGTTGGATCTGGTAGAGGTAGATATGTCGGCGGAGTTCATGTCTTGAAGGGTTTGATATCGAAGGAGCTTTGGTGACAGGTATGATAGAGAGTATGTCAGGATGTGGTATTATGAACTGTAGATGAGAAGTTCAGGTCTAGTAGCATAGAATACTTTTATGTCGTTTCTGGATACTAAACCAGAAGAAACCACATTCACTTGCTTTCTGGTAACATGACAGGAGCGTTTGCTCTACGTGAAGGGGACATCGATGACCTTGCCATCACATGCGATTCGTCCAAGCGGTGCCGTCAGTATATCTCTAGAAGACAACAGAAGCTACGTGCATGCAACAAAGCTCCCTTCTTGCCGTTTGCGCTTTCATTCAAATCTGCTCAAGTGGCTTCATCAGACCTAACATGGTTACGAAAGCGGTGGGGTGATACCTGAGACTAAGTAACTACAGCAAACCCGTATACCCGCTATCCTCTGGGTCCATGCTTCATCGGGTAGTACTTGAACAACTGTAGGCACGAGTTACTCCGGCATACCACCAATGGCCTGATCTTCAGATTGATGGCAGCGGAGTAGTTGGTGCGGGGCGGAACTTGATAGGCTAAACTTGGCTGCTGACGTAACCTCTGCCGCATGAACGAGACGCTCGACACTCGGCGTTCGAAGGATCAACGCGACGGCCGGAGTAATCACGGAGTCGTTTCACGGTTGCAGCGTTGTCGCAAATGACAAGACTTGCCCTGTTCATTCTTCATATCCTCACGATGATCCCTAGCTAACGATACCTACTGACTCTTTGCAGCTTGCTTACTGCTCAGGTGAATTCCTTGTTTTAGCTGTCGCATCGCTCAGGCACATTGGCACAAGTGTCAGCCGTACACCCGCCCTTGGTCGCAAATCTTGCGGTACACGCACATGCCATTGCAATGGCGTTGCCCTCAGACCTGCCGCGAGCATCAATCGAAGAGAACGACGCGCTCTTGTCCCCAGCGGAATCGGCCCACCATGCGCTGCCCCAAGCGACCAAGAAGCCATGGGTGCTTCTCGTCGTCCTCATCTTCGTCATGATCGCCTTCATCGACGTAGGTGCCTACCTCGCCGAAGCGCCCATGACGCGTCTCTACGAAGCGAACCTCTGCCTCAAATACTACCACGAACAAGACCCCTCAGTGATACCTAGCGATGGAAGCATACCGGAGCAGCTATGCAAGGTGAATGTAGTGCAGCAGCAATTAGCGAGCATCTTCGGCTGGCAGGAGATGTTCAGCGCGCTGCCGGGCATTCTTCTAGCGGTGCCATACGGTACTTGGGCCGACAAGGTGGGTAGAAAGTGGATATTCATAGCGAGCTTGGTCGGAATAGAGCTCGGCTTTGTCTGGGTGCTGTTGATATGTAAGAAGGCGGACAACAAGATTGAGGTCCCGCGCTAACACCGTCAGGTTACTTCAAGTCTCTCCCTCTACAGTTGACATGGCTCTCGAGCGCCTTCACCATCATCGGCGGCGGTCCAATTGTGGCCATGGCTATCGGCATTACTATGATCTCTGACATAGCGCCCCCAGAACAGCGTACCACAATCTTTCTGTATCTCACAGCCTGCGTTCTTGTCGCGGAGATGTTGGCACCCATAATGGCAGCGAGACTTATGGAAAGTGGAAACTGGCTGCCTCTATTGCTGTCGTTAGCCATACAAATTGTGGGTGTCGTCGTGGCCTTGTTCATTCCGGAGACGCTGCATCTCCGTGACCTGCCCGAGCCCAAGGATAGCGACGACCAGATTTTTGAGCTACACCCCAAGACCAGCGACTTTTCAGTGCGAGCACAATTGCGCAACTTCCAGGCTGCAGTACATTTCCTCAAGAGCGATTGGACCTTGGCCATGGTCGTCTTCACTTTTTTGGCCAACAGACTGGGCAGACAGTGTATTTCACTTCTGGTTCGCTACGCTTCGAAACGTTACAGCTGGGAGATCAAGAAAGCCGCCTACTTGCTGTCATTCCGTGCCGCTACCAACCTTGTGGCTGTCACCGTCTTGATTCCACTAGTCAATTTTCTTCTTTTAAGGAAGCTGCATTTCCCTGCACACTGGGCGGACCTGTGGATTGCACGGGTATCTATAGTCCTTACCACCGTCGCCTTCTTCGTCATGGGTATCGCGGCGCACCCTTCTCTCCTCATCGTCGGGCTCCTTCTTTACAACATGGGTACAGGATATAACGCTGCTATGCGATCCGTGGCCATACATGTCGTTGGCAGTCAGTCGAGCCCAGATATCGGCAAACTCATGAGCACCATTGCGATGGCTGAGAGCATTGGCGCAATGGTCGCTGGGCCACTGTTAAACGAGCTGTTTCAACTGGGCATAGGTGTTGGCGGTGCCTGGTTGGGTTTGCCATTCTTGAGTTCTGTCGTAGTGTTCGCATTCATGACTGTTGTGACTTGGATCATCGATGTGGAAGACAAGGAGCCCGCTTACTTACAAGTACACACTGAGGACGAGGAAGAGAGACAAACTAGTGCACTCGAAGGTGAAGAGCTTACCAGACACAGGGACGTGTTTTAGATTTTATGCTCTAGATTGAAGATACCCCACAATTGGACAGATCAACTTTTCATTCTCAACAATATGCGCAAGAAGGCACTTTCGAGACATGCAGACAAAACACGCAGGTGTTGACTGGGGATAGCAGCCACACCTCGTGGTGGCAGTCGCAGTGCTCTACGCGCCTGCTGCACAACCTGAAAGAAGTAGCGACGTGGGACTTCACATTCCAAGACATGACCATTCTCGAGGTGCGCTTTCCTGCTTAGCATGGTATACACCCTATCATTCTCCTTCCCACACATCCAGACCACATCTGTCATACCATACTGTTGGCTGTGCCTCATTACCGCTGTTTCTGCTACATGCCGTCAACACGTCTTTAGCACTACTTCGCTACGTTGGCTGCACGCTCTTACCGCTCTACTCCACCAGACCATAGTTTTATCCTGCAATTGTGATGCTGGCTCGCGCGAATAGCGATGCAGGTGTCCGTCTCCGCCGATCCAAGTCTGCGTCTACCGTTCACAAGCGTCCCACTTCCATCACCGAATCACCGGATCTGGATACGATCAGAGAGCAAGCTCTAGCTGCGGCCACAGCTGCCTTTGCTCGAGCGCAGGCCCAAGATGCGGCGGAGCGCACCACAAAACGTAGCTCTGAGGTGGCAAGGTCCAAGAGCAATGCCAGCCGCAAGTCTCTCACTTCCCAGGGCAGCCACTTTCCACCGCGCGATTCGAGCTTCAGATCTCTGCAGCGCCCGAACGCTGAGCAGACTAGAAGCACCCACCGCTTGTCCCAGTCCTCGACAGAGAACACAAACCAGAACACAGAGCAATTTCCGCCCTTCTATCCTGCTCCCAGCGTCCATGGATCACTTTCCGTGCCGCGATATCTATCAACACAGTCTTCTATCACATTCAGTGAAAACGCCAGACCCAATTCCCAACCAAAGTCGTTTCGACAGAATACTTCGACTTCAATTACCTCACAACAAATACGCAAGGCACGCTCTATGTACTACGCAAGTAGTGTCCAAACTGGATCTCCGATCGCTCGACCACCCTCCAAATACCTTACAACACCGCCTCTAGTTAGTGCCAGTCCAGTGTCAGAAACCTCGTCTCTTCCTTTATCGTCCCGAACACTTCGGCCGTCACCACTTGCAGGCCCCCGCGTGCCTGTCACAGTCAAGCCTGACATGACGCTTGACATGGCACGAGATGAATATCTGCAAGGTTTCCAACAGAAGGCAGTGAAACACAAGCCGTCCATGTTTCTTCCGTCATTAAAGAAGAGACAGGATAGAGGAAAAGACAAAGGCAAGCGTGTCGCATCGGAATCCTCTTCCTTTCCGATAAGTAAACAGCACACACCCGACGAGTCGACGACTGACCTTGCTTTGAACGAAATGATATCATCCCATGAGATAAAAGAGAAGCGATCATTCTCCGGTTCTCTCAAAAGCAAGATCAAGAAAGTATTTCGGCGTGCATCGGGCAGATCAGCCAACCTTCCTGTTCAGCAGATTGATGCCAGTCGCGACTACTTTCATACTGCACACTATAACCCACCGTCCGCCAAAGATGCACTGGGCATACCCCCTCCCAATGAAGAAACCTTACACCGCATTCGTGCCCGAACGCCGTCACTCGAGGGAACTTACCCAGTCTATCTCCGATCTGGGTCTCGAAGCAATAGCACTGGAAGCAATCGCAGTCTCCATAGCGAAGCCAATGCTACAAACATATCAGCCTCTCGAGTCACAAGCTGGGGAACATCCACTACAAGCGATACGCTGACTCAACGAGCCCTGAAGCGCATGACTGTTATACACGAATCCAAGGATAGCATTGGAAGCGAGGGAGATCACAACGCTTCTGCATCTACCTCTAGACGGAAGTCGCTGCCTCTGCCACCTCTCTCCGCTTTTCGTGACCCAATGCCCATGGAGATCCTCACCGAAGAGTCACCAACGCCCGTCGATCCCAAACGCGTCTTTTCTGCGCTCATGAAAGAGATTGGGTCGTCAAAACAACAGTCGTCCTCAAGCCCTACTCAACGAACACCTGGAGCGGAGAGCGACGTATTCGAATCCAGCACGACGAAGCTATTTTCTCACCCACGAGACTTGCATTCAGGCGGCAACCGCAATCTTCGAAGCAGTATTGTATTGGACCAGAGACCACCATCACGAAGACCTACCACGTCCCAAAGTGCGCAGAGCAAGACCAGCACAATCAGGTCTTTCGGCAGGGTGATCAGGTCAACCATTCGCACCGTCACACCCATCGGACAGCACTCGTCGCCCGCTCCAGACGCCACAAGTCGCATGTATGGCTCGGAAGGAGAGCAGCAACGAGATGATGGGTTGCTTCCGTCAAACATTGCGCCAGAATCAGACGATAGCCAGAACGATAGTGATAGTGCTGAGCGCAATTGTGCTGTTCAAGTGTTTACGCCATCGACCTTGCAGATTGAGAAGCGCGTAGAAAAGGCGAAAGAACGATGGAAAACACCACTCGAAGAAGCCGAGCGCCTCCAATTCCCGCGTGAAACAGGTAGAACTTACGATATCACAACTTTTGCTCAGCAGACCCAAGGAGCAGCAAAAGTTATCATTGAACATGACATGAAAGTAGCATCGGTACCTAGGTCTGTTGATCACAACACACATAGACTTCCCGTATCTCCGAAAGCTTCCGCGTCACCAGCATCTCGTGTTGCGGCGACGCCAATGTCCCCCAGCATATATTCACGGGATACGGATGGTATCAGCATTCTCCCGAACGATAGCATCATGTCTTTTGGAGGGCATAGTGAGTTTGATCGATCTCACGATGGTGGCTCAGCAGTTGTTTCCACTAGCCAGTCAGTCAGAAGCTACGTAGTGGGCACACCCTCCCCTCAACGTCGGGGATCGACGCGTACAAGTCGGGATTGGAGGGCCTGGCTGTCGCATGAGATCTCAGGCATGGAGCTCACCAGTCAAGATGATTTGAGGATTCACGATCAATACACAACACCATCTAAGAAGACAGGACCCGATCCGATCCGCACAACTCAGACAGAGCACGAGGATACGACGGTCGTTCTTCGAGGATCTCTTGATGTAATAACACCGCGACCAGGGGCCCATGATTCAACAAAGGCAAATGACTCGCATGTTCCTCGTCACTTGGACAGTTTAGAATCCAAGTATGGTGAGAAGCGCGGCGTAAAAGCAGCCGATCTGATCGCTGAGAGATCATCGTCATCCTTGGAGATTGATGACAAGAATACTTGCAGCTATCCTACAACAGACACCAGTGACACGGCAAAGGACCATCAACCATATCAGATCAAATCAACGTCGCTTTCCAGCACGGAGCGTCCGCTTGCAAAACCGAGAACCCTGGAGTCTACTCCACGCTCTTTGCTTGAGACACCTAGATCGCCTTCATTGAACGACCGATTCCCATATCTTGATACTGGCCGACGCTCGAGCAGCAACAGCTTGTCTTCTCAACATTCTAAATCACCTACCATTATGCACGTTCCAACGAAGTCTCAACCCTCGCCTAAGCTGACACCTGCTACCAAAGTCATCACTGATGCGTCCATCCCAGCCACAAATGAGACCTCAGAGTGTGTGTCAGACACTGCACTGAGAAAGAATGATGCGCAGTCTAGAAGGAAAGAGAACGTTACCCCTCCCTCGATACGCAGTCAAAAGAAGTCTATCGTGTCAACTTCGGGATTTTCGACGCGACCAAACTCGCAACATCTGCTTTGCCCGTCAACCACCCCACGTGTTTCACCTAGCATCAGTCAACACCACACACCAGAGGGGAACGAAAACAAGCAAAAACCCAGCCCAGCAGGGACTCCTTTACGTCCCCGCATTCGCGCAACCCTCCGCCCGATGTCTCCGGAGAAACTCGCTCGCCGGCCCCGTAGTGCATTCGACCTCCGTGGTGCCAACAATATTGGCCGACCCACTGTCATCGATCTGGATAATGTCTCCTCACTTCCCGGTTCAGACCTACGGCGCCCTGGACTACATGTCAAGACCTCGTCAAGCTCTCTGGCCATGAGCAAGGAACCTATTCCCGATACCATTTCTGTAGGCAGAACTATCAACACTGTACTCAATGGTGAGCGGAGTGAGAGCGTTACCCCTGGTCAACGGATGGCAGATCGGTTCTTGAAGCAGAGGAAGAGTACGCCGGCGTTGGAAGGTAGTGCAGGTAAGCTGAGAGGTGGGCTACTTTTGGTTAGGGAAGATACACCAGCTTTTCTGTGACATGTTCAACAACTAGCAAGGAATTATGTCAGTATGTGCACAAGAGATGAGGTTGGGTAACAGAGAGTTTAGCGAGCATCTTTGGGTACTGGAACATATGGATTTGGCTCTTTCTCGAATTGGATAGCAGAGCTTCTGAGTGTAGCTTCAGGGCAGCGGGCTGGTAAGGGAGTTGCCTACTTCTCATGGTATATGGTTGGCATCTGTAGTACGGTAGTATCAATGTGAGATTGTATCATTACTCATGCACGTGTCAGGATACATGAGCTGGTTACGAAGACTTAATGCAGTGCACTACAAGCGTATGGTAGCAGGGTATATTACTTGAAATTAAGCATAAGCTGTTGTTGAATAGCGCTCTATGGTTGTATCCTCTTCCTCAAAGCATCTCGCCCTCTTCGTCCAATCCTCCCTCATCCTCCTCATCCCATTCTACATCTGCCGCTGCCTCATCAGCTCGTCTTTGCACCTCCTTTAAGCCACTCATCTCCTCGACCCACCCTTTTTCGTTCAACGCCCTAGAGACGAACTCCCAGGGATTTGCGTTGTAAGCCTCGAGCACCCTGTCACTGCACGCTGAGCAGCAATCATAGGGCTTCCCTTCTACTTGTATATTCGAGAAGGTCGAGAGGTAGCCTCGTATTGTGTGGGGTATGGTGCCAAGAGGATGTTGGAAGGGTGGTGGTAGTGCGGGATGAGATGGTGTGGGGGTGGGGGAAGACTTTGAGTTTTGCTGCGAGGGAGGTGGTGCACATGCTTTTGAGGGGTGTTGGAGGATAGACATGAGGAGTTCGACGAGCAGGCTGGATGCGAGGGGCGCTACGCCAGGGCGGGTTACGGTACATTGTTGGTCGAGGGTGGCGTTGCTTAGGGACTGTTTGATTAGGTTAGCTGTGTATCGCTCAGACTGATGTGTAGTTACTTGCATCTGCGGGTGCAACAACGTCGTTGCAGAAGTAGCATCCTAGCTCCACCTCTCCCTCTTGCGTCGCCTTTAGGCCATGTCGCATGACGACGTAAGTGTCGAAGCCTAGCGCGGCATTGAGAACGATCTTTCCGTAGGCCTTGCCCATGAGACTTGGTAGCCATCTACTTTCTCGTGTATCCATAAGCAGGAAAATGGCGTCATGCTCACTGATCAACCTCTGCAGCTTCTCGAACTCGATCTTCGTCTTGGCGCTGTCAGTCATCGGGTGACCCAGCATGGGTACTTCCATGACGTGCCCGGTCGCATCGACGCCTGGGTAGATTTCTTGCAAAGCCGCTGCCGCTCTTTCGGCTTTCTTCGCACCGCCTTTCAGGCAATCATCGAAGTTGAAGAGAGGCTGCCGTACAGGATTCGAGAAGCTAACTGTGGCGTTGTCAATGAACGTAATCTTCCTCACACCCCATCCCATCAGCGTTCTTGACACGTATGTGCCTAGTGTTCCCGCTCCGAGCAGTAGACACTTGCAATTCTTGATGACATCCAGATCGATGGTGGGAGCTATGCGCCACTTGATCAGCTTTAGGTTGAGATCGACAGCTTGGTCAGCGAGTTTGCGCTCGTCCATATATTCGGACAGGTCTACGTTCCGTGATGTCAACTTGCCGGCTTCTGTCCGTTCCCAGCCCGTCACTTTGGGTAGCTTTGGCGTCCGTGGGCGACTTTCTGATGCTTCCGAGGTGGGTGCCGCATCGGGAGTGGGGTCTGCACGTAGTTGTAGGATGAGAGAATTGGGCTGGTCGCGCCGTGTATGGGTGTCGCGATAACACATGATCTGAGCATCATTCAGATGCCATCGATGCCGCATCAAGACGAGGAGATTGCGGAGAGGCCATCCAGGGTTGGATTCGTAGGTAGAGGGGTCTGCAAAACAGATGAAGCGATCGCGACTATCGACTTTGTCGAAGAAGCCCTTTTCATAGGCCTCGAGTCTACCTATGGCCCAGATATATCCAAACTCTTCGAGTGGCGAGACTGGTGTTTTTGGCCTCTCCTCTGGGTCACCCCCTCCTTGTATGCGTTTTGCTAGGAAGAAGCCTCTTTGGCGGACATCAGAGCTGTAGCGCCACGTCTGTACCGCATCCACCAGGTATGTAGTCTCTCTGGCCTGCAGTCTCGTAGCCTCTCCTATTTGTTTCCACGGTGGGTCGGATTGTATGGCAGGGAAGCCAAAGTGATAGGTAAACTTGTATTTCTTGAGGTTGGCAAATATGATGGCTGTGAAGGAGGAGAGAAGAGAGGGGCATTCGTATATGGAGCCGTCGTGTATGGCGTCCCATATCGTTTGGGCGCATCGTTCGAGTATGGCGGCGCGATCGAGGTTCTTGTAGTCTTCTATGGTGTTGCAGTTCTTGATGATGCCTTCGGCGCGACAGAAAGTCGGAGGGGTGCTGAAACTGTCAGAGGGGCGGGGATGGAGTCAAGCGTCAAGACATACTCGTCTGAAGTCAGGGCGTTGGGGTGTATCTGCACGCGCATAGATCGCGACGAATGCTCTCCAGGACGAACTTCATACAAGCCGAGCACCTTACGCGCGGAATCGTCGAGTCTGTCATGGTTGATCTTGATGTGTGCTAGGGCGGCATAGAACTGGACGTCGACATCACTCAACCAAGGCGCAAACTTGAGGGTGGACATGTTGGGAGGTGGAGTGGATGGTGGGGTATGGACAAGGCTGTGAGATGCGTGGCGATGCAAGGTATATGATGGCCTAGGATGCGACGGCAACAGCAGTCATAAGAGCAGAGGGCGAGACAGGTGAGGCGGTCAAGGGCGCATGCATGTGACAGTGAGCGTCCAAGTGATGGCGAAGGCAACGGCACGCTTCACGCTTCACCCCGCTGCCGCCATGATCAATGTCATGGGTCTAGGCGGGGCCGCGCTAGAAGGCGTTCCTGCAGCCGCACGCGCTTAGCCGCTGTCAGTAACAGCGAGCTTCGATCCCGTCCACCGACTCGCTCCACAACTATCACCGCACCTGGCCGGCCCGTGATCGCCATGCTTCTTGGATTGTGCGGAGGCAAGCACCGTCAGATGTGGTTTGAGAAGATGCTGACAGAGCACAGGAATATGCGCGGGCAAGTCGTCGATAGCTTCCTATCTCGTTGAGGAGCACCACTTCACCCGCCTGCGCCTGGTGCGAACGGCTGCCACGCCTCCAGAGGAGAAGTCGGCCTCGAATACTCGCGTCCCCTCCCCAGCAAAGTCGCCCGCTGCGTCAGGGCGCACATTCCCAGACGTCGATGCGCTGCTCGAGTTCGTCACGCTGAGATGGAGAGAGCGATTCGTCCTGACGGATATATGGGACGAAACCGTGGTTGATGCCCTTATGAGGCGCCCCTTCTTCCTCCTCGTCAGCGTAGATGCGCCCGTCAGTGTGCGATGGCAGCGATTCAAGGCCCGCTGTGCTGCCACTCAGCACACACCGCCAACCCTCGAGGACTTCGTTCTACGCAACGACCAGCACTTGTTCGCTCCCAAGACTGGTCTCAGCGCGCTGTGCCAGCGAGCACAGTTGAAGCTACTCAACTCCTCATCCGACATAGGCGTCCTACGCAACGCTATCCTGCACCTGGACCTCATGGACGAAGCACGTGTGCGGCCGAGCTGGGACCAATACTTCATGCAGCTGGCCGATCTGGCAGCACGTAGGAGCAACTGCATGAAGCGACGGGTGGGATGTTGTATAGTCAGGGAAAAACGTGTCATTAGCACCGGGTACAACGGTACACCACGCGGCATGACCAACTGCAACGAGGGCGGATGTACGTACCTTTACATATTGCGAGCCAGAAAACACCCCACTGACAACACACAGGTCCCCGCTGCAACAATGCCGCCCAAGGAGGTGTCGGTCTCTCCACCTGTCTCTGCCTGCACGCCGAAGAAAATGCTCTGCTCGAAGCTGGCCGTGATCGCATCGGCGAGAACGCCATCTTATACTGCAACACCTGCCCTTGCCTGACCTGCAGTGTCAAGATAACACAAGTCGGTATTAGCGAGGTAGTCTACAACCAAGGCTATCTTGTAGACGACCAGACAGCTAGGATATTTGCTGAAAGCGGTGTCAAGTTGCGTCAGTTCTCCCCGCCTGCGGACGGCCTTGTAGATCTGAGCATCCATATGGGCGGAGAGAAGCAAAAAGAAGACAAGGTCGAGGATGCCAGGGAGTTACTCGATGACATGAACTTCCTGAGGCCCTTGAGCTAGGCCATGCACCCAGTGATGAGCATTTAGAAGACGCGACAATAAATGAGACCACCAGTGTGCAAACATACCTTGCCTAGTATTTGCTATTGGGAGTGACACGTGACTTGCGTCATGCTCAATCGGATGTTATACGACTGTAAGTAACGCGTGGCGACGCCTCCACGCGAGCGCCTCTCACGAGATGCGGCCGCCTGCCACAGTTCACAAGGTACACATTCTGGACTTGGAAACCTCTACTTCCTTGTCTACTGCTGTATTGTGACGTGCCATTGAAGAACCCCTAAGTTGTGGTGCATGTTGGTGTTGAGAGGGCAAAGACCGAGGGACTGCTACAGAGAGGCTGGTTGCGATGCAGCCTCACCTCCACAATCGATGGCGCACGCGACCGTAAGCAAGGTTTCGGCTGTCCCCGCGTGGCGCTTCATATTCCAACAACTTCAAAAAGCGCTCAAGAACAGTGAATAAACTTCTCAGTCGGCCCTTGGTGTTTGACCTTGATTCTTGTAGCTTACTTTTCATTTCCCAGCCTGAACAGGATCGTCATGCGTCGGCCCGCCCTGGTCACGCTTATGTTGGGCCTGATGACGCGCGGTACCATGCAAATACAACAACCATGACAGTTGAGCGCCACAAGATAGCTCCTCAAGGCCCTTAGTAAACGGCTTTACGAACACACTCGAGCAGAATATTGCGTGCTATCGCATACACCTACAGTAGCCGGGCTCGCATTGCTATCGCACACCAGCCCGCAAGCTTGACCAAGCCTCGACAAGCATCCGCTACCGAGGCTTACATTTGAACTGGTCTGGGCACATAGGATGCACTAAACACAGCCGCGTCGAATCACAACCCAGCTACATGCAAGAATCTCGGCCTAATCTTCGTATACAAGCGCTTCAGGAAGGTGCGTAAGGTTGTGCCTCTGTTTCTACTGCGTCATCTCGCATCGTTCGCCATTCGGCTACGAATCTCACCCCGATAGCACAGCCTGCACGACCCAGAATGTGGCGTTTGCGAGGTTTATTACCGAGCCTTGCTGGTACTCCGTCAACCTCCTGCTCTTCCGGGGTAAGCGCAAGGCCTGTATACAGAAATGCCGTCACATAGCAAGCGTTCAAATAGAGCTCTTGGACCCGGTGCTTCCGTAGCAGCTCACAGCCGCATTCATCTGTCAATTCCAAGATGAAGCTCCTTACAGTATTCGGCTCTTTGCTGTGTGCTTCCACAGCTCTGGCTGGAAGCTCACCACACAAGCGTGGTGTCTTCGACAAGGTCAGACCTGCTGTTGAGAGGCGTATGCCTGGAGAGTCTTTCAAGCACCCTGAGATTCAGAGGCGTGCTGAAAGCTTCTTCTTGACTAACAAGACCGAGTGTAAGTATCTATCCAATATACTACAAGAGCTCGACTGATCAATTGGTAGCCTTTGCCGTCAACGGTACTGGAATTCCAGAGGTTCCTTTCGACGTTGGCGAGAGCTACGCTGGTCTGCTGCCCATCTCGGACGACCCGAATGAGACGCGAAAGCTCTTCTTCTGGTTCTTCCCTTCCACCCAAGCCCAAACCCCAGAGGAAGTTGTTATCTGGCTCAATGGCGGCCCTGGTTGCTCTTCGCTCAGCGGTTTCCTCACCGAGAACGGGCCCTTTACATGGGAGTCGGGTACATTGGCGCCCGTCCAGAACCCCTACTCATGGACCAACCTGACCAATATGCTCTGGGTTGAACAGCCCGTGGGTGTTGGCTACTCGCAAGGTACGCCCAACATTACCAACGAAGTTGAGCTCGGCAACCAGTTCCGTGGTTTCTACAAGAGCTTCGTTGACCTGTTTGGGCTCTACAACTGGAAGACATACATTACTGGAGAGTCTTACGCCGGTTACTATGTTCCTTACATTGCTGACAGCTTCATCAATGCCAAGGACGACAAGTACTGGAACCTTGCTGGTATTTCCATCAACGACCCTATCATTGGTGATGAGACCATCCAGCAGCAAGTTGTCCTTCTCCCATTCGTCAACTTCTGGCAGAACTTGCTGTTCCTGAACGACACATTCATGGAGCAGATCACTCAGCACCACAAGGAGTGTGGCTACACCGACTACATGGACAAGTACTTCACGTTCCCCCCACCGGAGGGTGCCTTCCCTGTTCTTCCGGACCCATACAGCTCGGAGAACTACACCTGCGATCAGTTTGACAACTTCTACTCGGCCATTCTCGAGGTCAACCCTTGCTTCAACATCTACCACATCACCGAGACTTGCCCTCACCCGTACTCGCAGCTCGGCATAGTCAACACCGGAGACTACTCTCCTCCAGGTGCTGAGATCTACTTCAACCGCACCGACGTCAAGCTTGCGCTCCACGCCAACGTCAGCACCGAATGGCTCCAGTGCACAAACACCAACGTCTTTGGTGACGGTGACGACAGGGGTTCTGACCAATCCCCTGGACCTGCGAACAATGGTGTTCTCCAGCACGTTATCGAGTACACTAACAACACCATCATCGGCTCTGGTGACCTTGACATGCTCCTCAGCACCAACGGAACTCTGTTTGCCATCCAGAACATGACCTGGAACGGCGCCCAGGGTCTCTCCGAGTACCCAGCTACTCCTCTGTACGTACCCTACCACCCAGAGTACAACGGCGGTGCGCTTGCTGGCGCCGGTATCCAGGGATACTGGACCGCGGAGCGTGGCATGACCTTCTACACTGCCCGTCTTGCCGGTCACGAGCTGCCCGGTTACACTCCTGGTGTTGCTTACCGCATGTTGGAGATCCTCCTCGGAAAGGTCAAGGACTTTAGCAGCACTGAGAACTTTGTTACTCAGACCGGTAACTTTACTGGTACAGGTACTATCTACAGGCGTGGCATCTAAATCGGCAGCATGTCTTTTTAGATATATGTTGTTGACTAATGACGATACGAGAACTATGTAGATGGAAATTATGATATTCTGTTAGCATTGAATTACCATGTGTCATTACCTTTTCCATATGACGAGATCAGAGCTTTCCTGTGGTAATAGAATATAATCAAATCGAATGAAGCTCGTCATACACCCCATGGCCAATGAGTTGATATATGGCGAATGATGTCGATTTTCTGACGTTTGTAGTCTATGGCGTTTTCGAGGCTCCGCAAGCACCCCTGAGTCAGGTCCATTGCCCGTTGCCTACTCGACGCCCCACTCACAGAATTTTCACCATCCAGCTGACATCGAGAACACGAAATGCGATGGCACTTTGCAGGGCAGCGTTTGTAACGCAAAATGAGGTTATATTGTATCCAATTCCTGATTCTTCCACCAATCAACTACTCAACCTTCTGGTTGGTCAATCTTCAGTAGTATAGTGGTCAGTATTTCCGCTTGTCACCATCACAGGCAACTCGCGGGAGACCGGGGTTCAATTCCCCGCTGGAGAGAATACTTTCTTTTTGCTGTTTTTGCATCGCATTGCATTGCTGCAGGTGGTCGTGGTCGTGGTCGAGGCGTGGGCGGTACTCTGTCGCGTGGAACACGTTTTTGGCGTGCCGTGTCTTGTTTTCTTTTGGCTGTGTGACAGTAAAAGAAGAAACACGTACGGAATGCATGCATCCTGCGGGCCGTATCTTGCATGTACTACTTTGCGTGAGGGTGTCTGGCTAGGCGAATGCAAAGTATTCGTGTCCCGGCACCCTTCAAGCGCATTATGCAAGGTGGAAGATGCAGGATATCAGAAGCAAGTGTTCCGGTATTTTTCTGGTATTGACCAGGCCCGTCGTCTAGTCTAGATCCAAGTACCAGGTTTTCCAGGTCGACGGTCCGCGGGTGCATCCCAAGATCCATTGATGTGCGAACTGCAGATGCGGGTCACGCGGTGTCGCGATCGCGCATGAAGCACCCTGCTTAGCCGCGTGCACATCGCGTCCTCAACCACCAGCTCTGTATGCTTTGTCCACTGCAACCTTCACAAACTTGTCACCGCCGCTTCGTTGGAGACACGCTTACGCATAGGCACGGAGATGCCGATGTTCATGCAGCGAGACCGGATATGCGCAAGAACCTTCGACCACCACTACGTCACCCAGTACCACCGACCCTTCCCATCTGCTAAGCGCAGGCATGAATCGATGTTGTTGAGCTTCCAACCTGAAGCGAACACAGAGGACGGGTTCAATCTACTACTCCCAAAACCTATACCTGCGTCTGCAACCACCAGCAGGGAAATATTGGTACGCTTTACGGACACCTTCCCCTCTCCACACGTAGTTGTCCCTCCACCTCCTTCTGGATATGCATATAGGCGCACGACAAATACATGTATGCGTAGTACTTACCAAAAACAACATACTGGGTAGGTGTCTTGACTACGCGCCAACCACCGTAAGCAGCAACTCAAAGATAAAAAGCGAAGGTAGAGACGAAATTTTGATGCCTCCGTAAACAAACACTCACACAGCTCTCCATCTGCCACAGTCTCTCTTCACGTAAAGATTCATTTCTCTAGCTCACTTGTTTGACTTGGTGCGTCTTTCGCAGACTCTCATCTAACCAATAACAAAACTTGTCGAACTTCGAGATGACAAGACGAACCAAACCTTTCTAGTCCGTCACTCTTATCATTGCATCTGCCCAGGCTAGCCAAGCGAAAGCGGCAATCACGTACGGCGCGGGATGCAAAGCTAGGCGGAACACAAGAAGTTCTCGACAGCACCCTATCGGGATGATTATATCTGTTTGATGCTACAAGTTTCTTCTCTGGGCTCGCTGAGGCCTTGACATTTCTGCTACAGGTACAAGTCTATAAAGACACCCCAGACTTGAAGCAGACCCTCCTCTACGTTGCAATGATCCGATTCGCCGGCCCCGGGTGTGACTATAAGCTCCGTATCCGATCTACTAGGACTTGAACGTGTCTATGCCTATGAGTCTGTACAGCGCGTGTCTTCGGACGAACTCCCCGCTGTTCCGCGGTGACCACGGTTCATCGGACGAAACACTCCTTATATCCCGACTGCTCGCTGCTTCGAGTGACCGAACTCTTTCCTACGTCGAGACGATTTGGTCCACTGAGCAACCGAAAGTCATGGCTCCTTCTGGCAGCACCAACGCAACGTCTTCGATCACAATGTTTATAAACGTTCATTAATCTCAGAAGTCCACTTGTGCTTTGCTTTCTTCGTACTTCGGTCACTACAGCTACAATTAAGGATTTCTAGGGTCGTGCAGAATGAGCCTCAAAGTCGTCATCGTTGGTGGGAGCTTTTCCGGCCTAAGTCTTGCGAACATGCTGGAAAGATTCGACATTGACTTTGTCCTTTTGGAAGGGCATTCTAGCATTGGACCTCAGCTCGGCGCAAGCGTCGGACTACTTCCCACTGGTTTGCGCATCCTGGACCAGCTTGGCTGTTACGACGAAATTGAGAAGACGGTCGGAAATGCACATTACAAAGCGTGTATGACTCTCTTTGGTGGAAGATCGTGGGTAGATCCGGAGGAGAAGACCGTTTGCCAAAAGCTAGAGGAGAGGTGAGTGTCTAAGAGAGCGATCTGCTTGTTCAAGGAAGTTCTAACAAGTCTGTTTAGAATCGGGTACCCACAAGTATTCATCGATCGTCAAGACGCACTCCAGATCCTGTTCAACAATCTCAAATCTAAGGAGCGCGTTCTCACGAATAAGCGTGTCTGTAGAGTTGAGCACGAAGCGAGCGGCGTCAAAGTCTTCACCAAGGATGGGTCAACGTATACAGGTGACTTTGTTGTCGGAGCAGATGGCGTTCATAGTGCTGTCAGACAAGAAATGTGGAGGATTGCAGATGAGGACGGGTTAGATGTTTTCAAATCTGACCCAGTTCGAGGTTAGCATTCACTGAGCTGCTGCACGTACACGGTTGACACTTTTACAGACCTTCAATGCGAATCCATGTGCATCTTTGGCATCTCCAAAAGGCCTTCTGGCCTTACGGCGTCGCCTTTGCGACTCAATGCATTCTTCAAAGACTGCAACTATCTGGTCATATCCGCTCCCGAAGACCGTACCTACTGGTTTTTGATAACCGAGACGCCGAAGGCATTCGGAAAAGACATCCCAAGGTATACAAAAGAAGATGAACAGGCGCTGGTAGAGCGGCATCTCCAGGATCGTATTACAGACAAGGTCACGTTTGAGGACCTGTATGCGAATCGATTGCAAACGACGCTTGTAAGCGTTGAAGATAATGCGTTCACCCGTTGGCACTACCGGAGGATTATCACGACAGGCGACGCTGCGCACAAGGTAAATCAAGTTGAGAGTAGCTTGACACGAAACGTACTGATATTAGTCGCAACAGGTACACCCTCTCAGCGCACAAGGTGCCAACACTGCTATCGAAACGGCTGCCGTGCTAACGAACACTCTTCTTACGGCAGTACAAGCCAAGGAACCCGAAAAGTCATTTACGGAAGACGACATCGTCTCGATCTTTACAGAAGTTCAGGCCGCTCAATTTAATCGAGCCGTCGCCGCCGTCAATCAAGGCCGTATGATGAACTCGATAACAGTCAAGGAAACCTTGCGATCACGCATGTTTATCAACTACTTCTTTCCTCGCTTCGGACAGGGCATGATATTCAAAACATGGGTCAAAAGTACTATCAATGGCCCCCTCATCAACAATCTTCCCGTTCCAGCACGATATGTATCTGCAGTCGGTCGCTACGCAAATGCCTGCTCCGGGCGATGGCGCTTCTTGTGGAGCTTGATACCGATAGGCGTCGGGATGGTCGCTGTTCTACTCTCAACAGTGAGAGCTCGGAAACTCCAATAGACCTTATCTATTGAGTTTTTCGCACAAGCTGCTGGCGTCTTATCTTTACTGGGGTCGTGTCGGATACCCGTTTCGGTCATTACTTTCTAGGAAGTCGTCATTGTGTGTTGTAGTTTCGGTCGTTACTTCTGGAGGATTTATCAATGCATTCAATGGTTCTTGGAGTAAACCGTGTTCATTAGCGATATTGCTCTGGTGTCATTGTATTTGTTGTTCGCTCAGCTAAGCGGAAACCTTGGTGGCGTTTAGAAAACTATGAGAGACATGTACTACACATGCATGCAACAGCATTCCTCAAAACGTAGAGCGAGGATCCGAATCAAGCATAGACGAGCCATGAGAAGAGGATTCAAGATTTAAGGTGAAAGAACACGTTGTACACACATCCTAGTTCCTCTCTGTTTTTGAGGTAGTATGGAAGACGAATCTCAAAACATATGACGAGAGAGTAGGGCGGTAGGACTCCGTGCAATCATGGTTTCCAAAAGTGGTGGTAGTGATCATCATGATATAAATCTACATATGTACCTTACGACCATGTATCTCAGTCGTCTTCCTTCTGCTATCTACGTATACAAGCCCATGGGGCATTATCTGCTCATGTATGTAACAGTATTCATTAACGTCCGATGCGGGTCGTTACGACATTCACAGGCCGAAATCCACCGCTAGTCGGCCGCGCAAGCGCTCGATATACAGCCAGCGCCCAAGAAGAATCCGCCAACATCGAAACCAACACCGTCCACTATGCAAAACGACATTCAAGAAGCTAAACAAGACACTGGTTATGCCACAGCACCTACTAATTGAGAACAGAAGAGAAGATGGGAAAGTTCTCATCCTACGCCCTATAAGAAAGTGTTCCCGTTTCCAGAACCTTTCTCGAATTCTTTGGGATCTCTCGGGCTTAGCTCTGACATGTCCGTATCAACCCTGCGTATCGGTGGTGGCATGACGTGCGGCCGCTCAGGTGAGTATCCTGGACTTGAACTTCTGGGCATATCCCAGTCATCTGAATAACCTGGTGGTCCAACCAACTCATCACTTCCACGGCTGGCGATGGGAAGGAGATTTGTTGAGTCGCCCTTGACAAGCCCCAGTCTTTCTTCTTCAGTGGCGGTAGCCGCTGCTTTGCCTTCTTTGCTACTCTTCCGACTATGCCTACTAGCCGGTCGTCTGCTACTGGACGATTCGCCTGTTGAATCAGGACGATTCCGGGAGAAGACGTTCTGGAAAGAGAATTGTCGTTTGGCCATATGGGGAGGTGGTCTTGGGGGAGCGAGTGAATCGCTGGAGTCTTGACGATCATGGCCATGGCGGGGCGGATCAGGAAGCGAGGCGAAATGTATGTGGCTGTCTAGCGGCTTGTAGGATGTATCTTGCGTCATCATGGTCTGCTTGTAGGATCCGGCGTCTGATTCGCGATCCGAAGCACCATCGGCCTGTGGGATGGAGGGCAACGTCTGCATGCCCATGCCCGAAGTCCCTGGAGCATGTGAGCTACCACGACTACTGGTAGACTTGCCCCGGGAGCGTAATCTTTGGAAGAAACCAGGGTGGAAACTATCGTTATCGTCGTCTGATTCATCGGTCGGAAACTGGGACATGCCGAGAGGCGGGTGGATGGTCCGTACGACGGTAGCGCTGCGTGTTGGTGGACGACTGGGGTCGAGGACCGTTTTCCGTCTTCGGAGACCGTCAAATTCGACCTGTTCGCCTTCGCCAATCGGCTCCATGTGCTCTTCTTGAATCTTCTTAGCCTCAGCGAGCTCCTTGTGCGACCTAGCCTTTGACAGTGACCTGAGGATTGCTGCGCCACCACGAAGAGTGTCAGCTCGGGGCTCGTACTCGGGCTCCTCCATCTCTGCGACGGTTCGCACTTGGTCAAGATCGCCCTTGAAGACAGCTGAGTCCGGCACGTCCTTTGCCGACTTGGAGAGTTGTAGCAGAACGACGCCGGAACAGATTTGTAGGAAGCCCATGATGACAGTGACGATCTGGAGTGGGGTGCCTTTGAATCCTTGGAACAAGACAGCCGAAGTGACGATTGTCGCAGACGTGAAGAAGACGTAGTATGTTGGTGTCACTAAAGCAGCGTTGAACAAGTTCAAGGCTTTCTGGGCAAAGCTTAGCATTCTCCACATGGCCAAGAAAGAGAGATGGACTTACGTTCAGGTAGATGATCTCCGTCAGTAACGTGACCACAACAAAGACTAGTAGCACGTAGAGGAACCATTCCTTAAACTGTCCGCCGTATGTGCCAGAAGCCTGCGCTACGACGGCAGCACCGAGACCTTGGGTTGCGACAACACTCAGTCCTCCGATCAGACTGCAGATAGTGATGTAGACCATCATAGTCTTCTTTCCGTACTTGGGGCCGAGCCAGAGAGCAATAACAACACATGCGATGATGATGACACCTGCATAGCTGAGAAAACCTGGAGCAATGACCCATTTCTTCATGTCTTGAATGCGCGCAACAGACGACTGCTCGGGTGCGTTTACTGCAATTACAACGGACCCGATGATGCAGTTGAAACAGCCTACTTTTCCTACAAAGCTCAAGCGTTCCTTCAAGAATATAGTGGACAGTATAGCGCATATGACGACGGAGAGGGCGCCCATGGGGGTTACGAGGATGGCGTCGGTGAAGGCGTATGCGACGAGATTACTACCAGGTATTAGTAGGAGGTCCGGATCTGACGCTTCGTGGTGTTTACCATATTTCTCCAACAATCATGAGTGTCATACCGAGCCACCACCAAGCGTTCTTGAGGTATCCATAGCCTTCTCCCGCCTCTTCATTGTACTTCTTGTTCGCCTGTAATAGACCGTGTTTCTTTATAACGAATGATGTCCCGATGAAGACTCCCGATGCGATGGCTAGGACTAGACCAATAATCTTGTATGAGCCTGGGCGGGTTCCTGTATCGCCGCCCATGCCCCCAGCGCGGGCATCCAGCTGGTGGGCGGCATAGAGGAGGTGTGCGGTCGAGTCCATGGCTTGAGGTGGGTCGCAGTGGATGCTGCCAAGTGCTAGTGCACCGGCGATTCGACCTGATGGTATAGTTGACTGTAAAGTGCTTTTTTACCGTGGAAGCATGAATAATAGTGTTTGCGACTGGAACGTCTTGGGTGAGGTGCACGAGGCTGGGCTGCACGTGGAGGAGCGCTGAATGACCGGAGGCAAGAACGCTTTGGGAAGTCTGTTTGGACAGGGTCCAGGGCACCACGGAGATGAGTACGAGCAAGGCGCAATCGCAGTCGCAGAGGGAAGTCGCAGAGAGCGGAGGGGAAGGCGCGGGTGGTGAAGGGGTTTCTTTTGTTGGAGTACGAGGAAGGCGCAGTCTTTCGGTGCAGATGCGGGCCGTTGGTGCGTAATCGTGGTGCGTACAGCTGAGAGGTCTAGATGCGAGGGTGATTGGTGCGCAGGTTGGTGGTGTTTACACAGCAGCTGGGGGCCAAAGCCGTGCCGCAGACAAAGGCAGCAAACGTTAATATACCAAACTTGCGACGGGACTTTGGGCAGGTAAACAGAAACATGCGACGGTGGAGGCCGTTCCGCGTCGTTCCTTGCCCGTCAACATGTAATGTAATCTCGCTGCAGGGGCAACGGGTGCATTGATCGTGCGAGTCCTAGGCCCTGAGACGTCACCGGCCAAGAGATCGGCGCTCGCCCACCAACGCTTGACAGCTTGCAGGGCCAGAAATAGACGATCAACAGTCGCGAGCCAGTACGCGACGTTTGATGTTCCTCGACATCTGCACCCTAACTGCAGCATGATTGAACATGGCAGTGGACATTGACGACCGAGACATTTTCGCCGCCGCCAGCGTGGCTCAGATCCATGAAGCCCTCGGCCAATTGCACGAGCACGAGGCCAGCATCACACAGCGCCTAAACGCCCTCATCGCCTCGCAGAAGCATCTCTCGCGCGAACTCGGTCGCCTCGATCTGCTCCGCGCCCACCTCGGCACCCAGGCCGTCAACACGCGCGCCATCAGCAATGGCATGCTCTCCGACGCCGCCTCGACTGCGAGCCGGATATCGAGCGCCGTCAAGCGGTTAGACCAGGAACAGTCGAATGTCAAGGCAACACTCGAGGTGGTGGAGCAGGTGGCAGAACTCAAGGCATGTGTGCTGGGCGTCCATGGCTCCATGGGAGCTCCACAAGACTGGGAGACGGCTGCTGGCTATCTCCACCGCGCCGCCAAAATACCCGACGACGTCGTAAACGGCAGTTTCGCAGACGAGATCGTGCCGACTGCTGAAGTGCCGGATCCGCCGCGCGTGACGCTAGATGCAGCAGCAGAGTCGCTGTGTGGCCTCTTCTTGCGCGAATTCGAAAAGGCTGCGCAAGAGGGCGACGGCTCCAAGGTGACGAGGTTCTTCAAACTGTTCCCCTTGATCGGACGGACAGATGTAGGCCTGGATGCATACGGTCGATATGTTTGCCAGGGAGTAGCTTCGCGTGCGCGGACAAACTTCAATTCGGCTGCGCCAGCTCAGAGGAATGAGCCCTTCTTCTACGGCAACACCATCACAAAACTCTTCGAGCATATCGCTCAGATTGTTGATAGCCATGAGCCGTTGGTCGAGCGTCACTACGGATCAGGCATGATGCAGAAGGTTATTGAACGTCTACAAATTGAGGCCGATGTGCAAGGCGGCATCGTGCTCGACACATGGCATGAAGAGCGTCACATAGACCGCAAGCTGACTGACATCAAATCTTATGCCTTCTCCTTCCTTGTCCAAAGCTTTCTTCCCTCCCAAAAACCTGCTTCTGGAATACCTCGTTCCAGCTCGCCAGCCAACGGTGCTGGCCGAGTCAGCGAAGACGAGGGAGTGGACATGAAAGAGATTGATGGCTTGCTTGGAGAGGGCGCACTAATGCTAGGACGCTATGCGCTGTATGCGCGTTTCCTCTCTGACAAGTGTGCAGTAAGTGGCAAATGTACATGTTCGCTTTCAACAACTTACTTTTGCAGCCCGCCGAGCCTGAAGACCGCATCGACTACGGTTTAGTGATGCCCAATTTCTTAGCTACCAGTAATCTCCACAAGAAAGTGAACAGCCATCTTATCGAGCCTGTCAATGCCATGACAACCTTTTTCTTTCGTAGGTCGGTGGAGAAGGCTTTTCAGTTGGACGAAGCGCCAGCAGATCTCACGCTGAATCCAACCAAACCTCTTGGGTCCAACCCACCTTTCATCACCTCCGCAGTCGACGATGTCATGTACATTGTCAATCAGGTAATTCAGAGAACCCTGGCAACCTCGCAACGTGCCGTCGTCTCTAGTGTCGTGCCTGCGGTAAGCCATATCCTGGGCGCAGAGTTTATCGGTATGATACAACGGAAAATGCGTGACGAAAGTTACCCCAAGCCCGTTATTCAGGGCGGTCTTCCTCCCGAAGACAAAGTTATTGCCTTCTTGGTGCTCATCAACAACCTGGACATTGCGAACGACTACGTCAAACGAATAGTCTCGCAGCAGCTCGGCCGTCACTCGCAAGCTGGCGAAGAGGATACAAAATCACCTTTGCACGACCTCTTTCCATTCGGACACGACGCTATATTCGTTGAGAACACACTGAAAGCAATGGAAAAGTCATTTGCATCCAAGAGCGGAGATCTGCTCAACGATGGCATCACTGTCTTATTCTCAAACGTCCTCAAGCCTCGCATTCGACCGATCCTGGCTGAAGCGTTCCGAGACATAAAGTACGACCCCGAGGATGGCGAAAATGAGGATGAAGAAGAGGACGATGTCGATGTGGTAAAGTCGCGTTTTGACCGCGGTTGGGGAGTCGTGATCCGTCCTATCAAGCGTATCTTGACCTCGGCAAATTTTGATCGTCTCCTGGCATTGGGATTGAACTCTCTCGCATCTTCGCTCGAAAAGCGCATCAAAAGCTACTACGGTAGAGTCAACGAGCTGGGTGCTGTTAGGCTCGAGCGCGACGTTGCTGGTATTATCACAGCCGCTACAAGCGGTGGCGCGTATTCACTTCGCGATGCATTCCAAAAGAGTACTCAGATGACTCTGATTCTAAACATGGAGGACGACGAATTTGCGGAAGTGGCGGATGACACGTCAGGCGAGTCAGGTATACCCTGGGTATTGGATGCTGAGGAGAGGAAGAGAGTAAGAGCTATCGTGAAAGGTTGATGAGATGGTGTGGCTCGGCCTTCGCGAGCGGGGTGCAGAGTTTCCGTAGTCTTGACTAGGAAATTCTTGGCATGCAATCTATACAAATGAAATACTCTGGACTGCCTCGGTAGTGGGTATACTCCGCAATTAATCGTCTTTCTTTCCGTGAGGGACGCTTTCGTATCGCGATTGCTCCTTTTGTACACGGTCCATATTAGTAGCACGCTGCTAGCCGTCGCGGCCGACCACCTGTGGCTCGTGCCGGCTTGGCTCTGCTTGAACACCTTTCACTAGGAGCACCACACGCGATCAGTTACTCCTTAACGTGTCGGCGATATTTTTAGTTGTTGTCCATTTTGTACCGTATTACTAGGTTGCCAGGCGACTATCGGCCCGCCGTCTACGCCATGTGGCTGTCAACCACAAAGATCCTGCTTCCCTGCGTTTCGCTTCTGTTGCCATCCCTGTCATTGGCTCAATGTCCACTCTATCAGAATTACGCCGCCCATTACCATGAGCCTTACACAGAAGGAACATGGAACTTAAGCTACGCCAGACCGATTGTACCGTGTCGGACATTTCGTTCGCGACAGGTTGAGGATACGATTGAAAGGTTGAGAGGTGTAATCAAAGATGTTGATCTCTTTCGCGTACGAGCACCGCCACTGTGTTGCAATTCATGCTGATTCGACCACAGATCTTCGAAAACTCCTGGCCCAGTACACTAGATACGACGATTGAATGGCGAGGGTGGTCAAACACCACGAGTAACCTAGACGAGCTTGAAGGTCCGCTCATGAGCATGAAACCGGAAGAACTGACTTTTGTCATTACCGGCGACATCGAAGCAATGTGGTTGCGCGACTCGGCAAACCAGCTTCAAGCATACGTCTCCGTCTTGAAGAAAGACGACAGCCCAGACAGCCTGGCCAGTCTTTTTCGAGGCGCCATCAATCTGCAAGCACGCTACATCCTCGAGAATGCGTTTTGCAATGCATTCCAAGCGCCTGATGAAAGTGGCGTCGTACACAAAAGCAGTCTGAATAGCGACCGCATCACACCGTTGTTCGACTACTACAAAGTGTTTTCCTGCCAATGGGAGCTAGATTCCCTGGCTTCGTTCCTGCAGCTCTCTGTCGATTATGTGACTGCAACAAGGGATTATGATTTCTTCCAGAATTCCAGTAACTGGACCAAAGCCGTTGAAGTCGTGCTTGAAACAGCAGAAAGCATGACTATAGACAGCTACACCGAAGACGGCGAATGGCAACATACCCCTTACACCTACTGCGCACCTTACGGCGGCACTCCAATCAACAACTGTAATGGCAGTCCTCACAGAGGAAACATTGGCCTCATACGCTCTTTCCACCGCCCCAGCGACGATGCGTGTACATACCAGTACCTTATCCCTTCCAACATGATGTTTTCGTCCGCCCTCAACACCTCTTCAACAATAACATCGCGAATCATGCCCCGCACCAGCGGCCTAACAGCACGCATGCAAGCCTTGAGTACGGCCATCAATCGCGGCATAGAAAAGTACGGAATAGTTTCGGACCCCACCTATGGCAAAATATACGCCTACGAAGTCGACGGCTACGGTTCTGTCAATATCATGGATGATCCCAATGTGCCCTCTCTTCTCTCAGCTCCTTTTCTTGGTTATACGACGCTGCGCGACCCCATCTACCAGAACACGCGACGCAAGATTCTGAGCAGGGATAATCCGTACTATGCTGTCGGACCTGTAATCACTGGTGTTGGGAGTCCGCATACACTACCTGGCAGACCGTGGCCTATGGCGCTTATCATGACAATATTGACTAGTGAAGACGACACGGAGATTGTTCAGAATTTGATGTGGCTAGTGCAGAGTACGGATGGCTTGGGTCTCATGCATGAGAGCGTGCATGCGAGGGATAAAGCAGTGTGGAGTCGGCAGTGGTTCAGCTGGGCGAATGGGCTGTTCGGGCAGATGATCTTGGATTTGGAGAAGAGAAGGCCGTGGATTCTGGGTATGAGTTTTCAGTAGTCGTTAAGGCTAGAATGCAGGACGGTTACTATGTCCCGTCGCGTTGGTCACTCTGAATGTGAGGCGAACGTGATAACTAACTACACCATCCAGCCGATGTTGTATGCTGAATAAGCAAATTAGAATGAATATATGCCGTGATGGAGTAGTTTTCCGCACACACCACCACTCCTTCCTACTACAGCTTTGCCACCCTGGCCAAAATATCTCTCGCTTCTTGTCGCACCTTCCGCACAATCTCTCCCGCACTTTGCACTTCCTTGACCAAACCCACACCAGTGCCAGCCCAAATCGCCGCGCGCCCTTGCAAGCCCGTCTTGTATCCTTTGTCTTCGCCTGTAACAGCCTCGTTGTGCAACTTTTGTATCTCTTCTAGGCTCATGCCACTCGCAAAATCCCGATGACTCTGGGCTACCAAGCCGCGTCCATCATACAGCTCTGGCCATATGTTGGGGCCGCGCAGCTGATCGAACAGCTTCGAACGCGTCGTCACTTGACCGCCATCTTGTGCTTCCAGGACTGCAGCTTGGTACACGGGATGTACGTTCACCTCTTCCGAAGCCAGAAAACGCGTCCCCATCACTACGCCCTCAGCACCCAGTGTGAGTGCGGCAGCAACGCCGCGCCCGTCAGCGATACCGCCTGATGCTATGATGGGCACACGTGAGAAGCCTCCCGCGGCAAGTGCATCCGACGCCTCTGGTAACAGTGAAACGATACTTGCACCCTTCTCAAAGCCATGACCCCCAGCATCCGCACCTTGGAGACACAGAACGTCCGGCTGCGCGATCTTCGCGACGTGAAGAGCTGCTGTCACACTACCGAGTTGAATCCAGATCTTGCTCTCCGGTGAGACTTTGCGTATCGCCGACACCCATTCCGCGAAGTCGTCTAATGATTTCGGAACGAATAGCCAGACCACGGCAGGCTTGAATTCTTCGATTACTGGGAGAATGTCATGCAGCTTTAGCACGAAAGGGAGGAAGCCGAGACCAACTGGAAGGGTACGCGATGTCGAGA
This sequence comes from Alternaria postmessia, assembly GCF_024291825.1. NCBI lineage: Eukaryota > Fungi > Ascomycota > Dothideomycetes > Pleosporales > Pleosporaceae > Alternaria > Alternaria postmessia. The sequence goes on along the minus strand of NW_026260195.1, from coordinate 1,808 downwards.
GGTCAGGCTTGGCTTTGAAGGCTTCTGCGGCAGTACGCAGCTCTTTCTTGACGTCTTCCATGTTGAACAGACCTCCGATCATACCAAGGCCACCCGCGAGCGTTACAGCCGACGCGAGTTTACCACCTGCGAACCCCGCCATAGGCGCGTTCATGATTAGCGGCGACGACGTCCATGGCAGCTGTTCTTTGAGCGTCGACATTGCAGACTAGGGTACACCTCAGGAGAAGCCTGGAAACGAAGATGATTTGCAAGATTGGAAGCACCTTGTCAGATGTTATACTGGGTTGAGTGTGGAGTAAGCAACGCCCTGTGGAAGGGCCTTACACAACATGCTGGCCATACAAACGCAATATTACCATGGCTACGTCCGGTCACAGATGACGCATCACGTCATCGAGAATATCAAGATGGAAAATACCTCGGCTTGTACAGAAACGTTTATTGGAACAGCCATTTCGCGTTTGTGAGGGACGACAGAGTTACACGAGCTCGAACCCCTGATGCCCCGCACTGAGCCTCACCGTGCTGCTCCCAGCCTGCTCGCCGCCTTCTATTACCACGAAACATATTCATTCTAATTTGCTCGTTCAACATCCAACATCGGCTCGATGGTGTAGTTGGTTATCACGTTCGCCTCACATTCACAATGTCCAACGCGAAAGGTCGCGAGTTCGAGCCTCGCTTGAGTCATTTCTTTTTGGAATCGCAGCATCCTGGCATGACTGTGATGCTGTATACTTCTTTTTGCGAGAGGCTCAGTATCGCAGATGGCTGGTGGTCGTATGAGCCAGAGCGCAGATTGGTGGAAGCACCTCACAGTGGGAAAGCCCGAACAGACAGAAACAACAAGCTCTTTATTGCAAGCCACATTGCCATATTTTGGATGGCGTAGGCTTGATACAGAGATGCCAATGAAGTCGGCGTAGGTTGCGGGATGTCTTTTTGCAGGCGAATTTTGTCTTCACCACAAAAGAGAAACAAACAATCAGGCGAGATGAATCACGATATCGCGGTTTGAGAGCAAGTAGAGTGGACCAGTATTTTCGAGGGAAGCAGATATTGCTCTGGAAATGATTGATAAAACTAATCGTACACGAGGCAGGCATATACTCAGCTCCAATCTCTGTGGACATATACAGACCGGATGTAGTGTCTCGGCGCAAAGACATATTGGCTACAATTGCGAAGCTTCAGAAGTCAATCAGAATCCTATAACACTACAAGAGAAATCCTTGTGCTTACAACGGGCAAAAGATCAAAGCAGAGCAGGATGGTGGGCAAGTCAAGCAGAGGGGTATCTATTTGACAGGTCGAAAAGAACTGAGATTAGAACAGTGCTCCAACGGCTAGAAAGCCGACTACGCCAACCAACCACCCCATCATGACCTCTGTCTTGGACACAGACACCACCCTTGTCGCAGCTCCAGTAAACTCTGGGAGGCCTGTCTGATTTCTGGGTGCGGCGGTGCCATTACTTGGGACTAAGAACCCAACCGTCATGGTAACTACCGGTGCTGGTGGAGGCAGGTTCTCAGGCATGATGGGTGTGGATGCAATTGGTGTAACCGATACTGCAGATGACGAAACTGGAGTTGCCGAACTTGAAGTGTTATAAGCAGGAATGAACGATGAAGATGGGCATGGAGATGAAGTCGGCGATACGGACTCAACCGATGTTTCCAGAGTTGCTATCAGTCAATCAGTCAGTTGTCAGTTCATCTTTGCGGTTCAAACTGTCAGTCTGGAGGTAGTGAACTGACCTGATTGACTGCCAAGACATTTTTTAGAATCGCGAACTGAGACTG